>NC_056733.1:795870252-795945252 GCF_019279795.1 Protopterus annectens | reverse complement strand
AAGAAGCTGTGGTTCCAGAAATCTCAGCAGTCCCGGAATGCTCAGGACTCCTTCTCCCCCAGAGGCAGAGGGGGACAAGGTGGACGCCGGTGCAGGGGGGGCGAATTAATTCGGGTCACTGGAACCATTTTCATATCGACCCACGCTTTCTGGAGGCAGTCAGGGGGCATTTTTCGATTAACCTAGCCCAATGGGAGTCCATCATGACAGATCGCTGGGTGCTTCAAATAATATCCAGAGGCTATTCTATTCCCTTTACAAACAAGCCCCCTTACACAAGGTGCCTCCTGGACATCCCACCCACTCAGAGGGAGGCAGCGGCTTTGGAAATACAAAAGCTGCTAGAAAAAAGAGCCATCCAGCAGGTGCCCCCAGACCAGTCCAGATCAGGCATCTATTCCAGGTTCCTTTTGGTGCCAAAAAAGACTGGGGACCTAAGGCCGATTCTCGACCTATCAGCAATGAACCTGTTCATTGCCAAGGAAAAGTTCCGGATGGTGACGCTTCAATCCATCCTGCTCTTCTTGAAGGAGGAAGACTGGTTGTGCTCCATAGACCTCAAGGATGAGTACTACCATATCCTGATGGACAGGCGATCCATGGGGTTCCTCCGCTTTTGGCTGGGGGCCAGTCTTTATCAATTCTGGGTCCTACCCTTCGGTCTCACCACAGCCCCCAGGGTGTTCACTAAGGTCATGGCAGTTGTAGCGGCCCACCTGAGACTTCAGAGCATTCAGGCTTTCCTGTACCTGGATGACTGGTTCCTCACCGCCAGGCATCTACTCTTACTAGCCAGAGATTTCTTTCTCCGGGTATCACCCCGGCTGGAGATCACCATAAATCTCAGGAAGTCTTCCCTACAACCTGAGATTTATGGTGATCCCCAGCCTTGAGTGTTAGACTTCATAGGGGTGAGAATAGATTCTCTTCAGGCCAGGGCATTCTTGACTCCAGACAGACTACACAGCCTGGCGCTTCATGTGTTAGCGCTTCTGCAGCCCCCTGCCCCCCCAGCAGAATTAGTTCTGAGAGCCTTAGGGTCCATGGCAGCAGCTATCAACCTGATCTCCTGTGCTCGTCTGTATATGAGAGTATTACAAGGGACATTGCAAGTTCAGTGGTCTATACTACATCAACCTCTAGATTTTCCGATCCCTCTGAGCAGAGTGTGCAGAAATTCTCTCATGTGGTGGCTCTGATCCCAGGATTTGCGGGAGGGACGCCCCTTTGTTGTGCCCCAACCCCAAGCCACGGTGACCACGGACACCTCCCACCTAGGGTGGGTGGACACTGTTCGGGCAGGACTGTCCAAGGCACGTGGACTCAGAGCGAGACCGTTCTGCATATAAATGTTCTAGAGATGAGAGCGGTCCTTTTAGAGTTGCAGGCCCTTCATGCTTATCTTCCTCTGGGAACTATTGCAGTCCAGTCAGACAATATGTCAGTGGTCTGGTATATCAACAAATAGGGGGGAACCAAGTCTTAATCCCCTTTGTCGAGAAGCCATGAGAGTTTAGGAATAGGCCATCTGCACCAACCACTTTCTGATAGCAATGCACATTCCAGGTCGTTCCAACATCTTGGCAGACAAATTGAGCAGAACTATCCTTTCTCCCTACAAGTGGTCTCTGAACCCTTGTTTAGCAGAACAGATCTTCTTCAAGTGGGGTCAGCCTTGCTGCGATCTCTTCGCATCGCCATCCAACACAAAGTGCAGCGAGTTTTTTGCTCTAATTCCCTCAATGGGGGAAGCCCCCAGAGACACTCTTGTTCATGCTTGGCCACCCGGTCTTCTTTATGCGTATCCCCCTCCCCCTCTCCCGCTCATGACAAAATTCTTACAGAAAGCTCATTGGTTGGGGAGCAGAATTATCCTCATAGCCCCATTCTGGCCTCGTCAAGTCCGGTTTCCCTGCCTGCGGTCTCATCTCATAGCTCCACCCTGGATCTTGGATCCCATTCCGGATCTGATTCATCATCCCTTGGGAATGCTTTCTCTGAATCTGGACAGCCTGAAGCTCACTGCTTGGCTGCTCCAGTTCCCCTAGTTGCTAGGACTCCCGGTATCTCTTCCGCTGTTAAATCCATCTTGGCTGCGGCACATATATCCTCTACCAGGAAAATTTACTGAAGCTAATGCAGACGTTTCTCCATTTGGGCTTCACAGAGAAATCTGGATCCTTTTACCGCTCCGATCCCAGTGGTATTAGACTTTTTGTCTCATATCTTCTGGCAAGGAGCCAGCTCTTCCACAGTGACGGTCCAGCTGGCGGCTATTTCCCATTTCCATGTAGGGGACAATTTAGGCTGTCTCGCTGCTGCTGGAATTTGTAAGACCTTTTTGAAAGGCACTTTTCTTCTGAGACCTCCTGTTAAGAATCCATCCCCGCCGTGGGGTCTGACTTCGGTTCTTCAGGCCTTAGTTGCGCCTCCATTCAAGCCCTCAGCATCAGTTGACTTAAAATTCTTGTCATGGAAGATGGCTTTTCTGGTAGCTATCACCTCAGCCAGGAGAGTGTCGGAGCTTCAGGCTCTTTGTTTGAAACCCCCATATCAAGTGTTTCATAAGGATAGGGTGTCTCTCAGGACTAATCCGTCTTTTCTCCGTAAAGTTGCTTCTGAGACAAACATTAATCAGTCTACTAATTTGCCTGTTTTTTTCCCTAATTTTCACAACAAAGGGGAATACAAACTTTATTTGCTTGATGTTCACAAGCAGTTACGTTTTTATTTGCACAGGACGGCAGTCTTTCGTAAATCTGATCAACTTTTTGTTTCCTTTGCTAAGCCTTTTCTAGGGAAACCAGTTTCAAAGGTGACTCTCGCTAGGTGGATTTCCCTTTGTATCCTCCAAGCATATAGAGAGCTTGGTTTACCAGAACCAGTAGGAGTTCATGCTCATTCTACGCATTCTATGGCAATGTCTGCTGCATTCTGGTCTAGAGTTTCCCTGGATGACATTTGTTCAGCGGCTACCTGGGCATCCTCTCACACCTTTATTACTCATTATAAACTGGATTTGGTCTCTAGAGGAAGGGCTTCCTTTGGCTCTGCAGTACTCTGGAGTATCCTTCCTTAAGGGCCTCCCAAGATTTTGAGTAGCTGGGGACTCTGTCCCACAGGTTGCTGATCAAATGAAGTTAACTAATTCAGATAAAGAAGTTATGTGCTCACCATAACATTCCATCTGAGTAGGTAAACTTCATTTGTCAGCAACCGTCCCTCCCTCCTTCCCCCTGACCTTGGCGGTTATTTCTGCTGAGCTCGATGTTCGGAGTTCACGAGCTTGATGTTTGTCCTTGGTTCAGGGGTCTCAGGTTTTAGTTTGTTGGATGTCACGTGTAGAGTTGCAAACTCGATCTGAGGATTGGAAGGAGGTTGCAGTGTAGTATGGGTAGGGGGAGGAGCTTAGAGCTCGGATTGTTTTGCTTGGTATGCTGCCGGCTCGGGTCCGTGTTGGATCCGAAACCCACAGGTTGCTGACAAATGAAGTTTACCTACTCAGATGGAACGTTATGGTGAGTACATAACTTCTTTTTTCCTGCTTGTGCTATATATGAGCCTTAATTGTGTAGCTCTGAAATACCCCTTCAAATTGTGTAATACCAATCCGCCCTGTTCTACTGGATGGATCAGCTTATCCCATTTGACTCTTGCTGCTTTCCCCTCCCAGATAAAGTCCTTCAGCTGTTTATTAATTGTTATCCACAACTTCTCCTCTGGTTGATAAAAATATACCTGACTTGTGTATAGCTCTAGAAGGACTAAGAACATTTTGACTGCTTGTATCGTACTATCTATATTCGTATAACAAAGCTTCCATATTCTCAAGTTTTTGTGTTATCTTTTGTGTAATCTCTTCCCACATATCTTTAGCTGCCACACCAGAATCATTTTTAATCCATACTCCTAAATACTTAATTTTATCGTGTCCCCATAAAGAAGGATATTGCTGAGCCAATTTGTGTTTGGGTTCATAATTTACCGCTGTTGCCTTTGTTTTAGCTTAATTAATTTTGTGTTCAGAAAATATTTGAAACTCTCAAAATGTTCCACAACGCTGTAATGTATCTCTCTGTTTTTGTTAGGTATAAAATAATACAGTTTGCAAATAGTCAGCTTTTCTTGACTACCATACCAGTTGTATCCTTGAATTTTTTAATCCCTTATTTTCTTTGCCAGTGGGTCTAACTATAATGCAAATAACAAAGGGGAAGGAGGACACCCCTGCCTGCTTCCTCTGATGAAGCAGAAATTGTCAGAAAGGTCCCCGCCACTTTAATTTTCACCTTCGATCCCTCATATATAGGTTCATATCTTCCTAATCAACCTTACAATTTTTGCAGGAAATGCAAATGCTTCCATTGCCCTGCAGAAAAGTCCCAGCTTACTCTGTCAAATGCTTTCTCTGCATCACAACCCAACAACAACAATGGCATTTTCTTACATTCTGCTTCCCTCTGGATCATCAATGTTATGTTAATGTTGTCAAATGTTTGCCTTCCCTCCACAAAGCTACATTGATCCATACCTGTCAATTTTGGCATTACTTTTGTCATTCTTTTAGTCTTTTAGTCATTATAGACATGAACACTTTTTATAATCATGGTTTAGTATTGAAATGGGCCTGTGTGAAGCTGGATCTGATGGATCTTTACCCTCTTTAGGTATTACAGCTACCACTGCTTTCTTCCAGGATGTTGGTACTTCTCCTCCTCTTAAAATACTGTTAAAACCTTCCAGATCTTTGTCAATTTTTTCCCGTCGTAGCTTTCAAACTTCCACAGAAGCCTTTTTGCATTCTTATGTTGGCTTAGTTCTTAGAATACTTTCTAGTAGTATATGAATATAATAATTTGGATGGCTGCTGCTGTTCTCCTTCGGGATCTGCATTAAAAATCCAACTCTCTCCTTATTTTTTGAATCCCCCCAGTGATCATTGTCATCCCTTTACATTTTGAATTATAACTTTGCTTCTGTGATTATTTGTGTGTATGTATCTATAAATATATATATATACATACACACATTTTATATATATATATATATATATATATATATATATATATATATATATATTCTATATATATATTATATATATATAAAATGTGTTTATATATATATATATATATATCTGTATATGAGCCTTAATTGTGCAGCTCTACAATATCTCTTCAAATCTGAAACCACCTTGTTCTGTTGGAAGGACCAACTGATCCGAATTAACTCTTGCCCTCTTCCCCTACCAGATATATTCCTTCAACTCTTTATTAAGTATTGTCCACATCTTCTCTGGTTGATAGATATGTCTGACCAGTACATAAAACTTAAGGGACTAAAAACATTTTCACTGTTTGTATCTTACTATCCGTATCCACAAACAAGAACTTCTGCTTTCTCAGTTTTTGTATTATCTTTTGTTTAGTCTCTTGCCACTGATGTTCATCGTGTTTCACTGTTGCAGTCATTACAGTTGGGTAATCTGCTGGCAGGTTGCCCTCAGTCGGCCTGATTAACAAAGTCTTGGGTCCTGCGTCGGTTGCTGTCCCTTCTTCCATGACGTCAGGTCGTCAGGGGTATAAAGCATGCAGCTGACGCCATTACAACAGTCTTTCTTGCCACACGGTACCTGAAGCAGAAGCAGTTCGCAAGTGCCGATCAGCCGACTCCTGAAATTTTAATTTTCGAGTTTCAGAACCGAAGTCTTCAACTAAAATCGAAGTACCCCATTATGGAAACTTTTTCTTGCTCCTTACTGATGTCAGTAAAAGTTAATAATTGTATTACTTGTGGGAAGCAAATACCTTATAAGGATTTTCATTTGTACTGTATTCCTTGCCCTAGGCCCTGACCACGACGTACCTTGCTGTCGGTTTTGTGCTTTATTTAATCAGTGCACTATCTGTCGTCGGTACATTTTTGCTTCAAAATATTTAGGTTCTCTGTTTAATTATCCAGAAATAACGTTGGTTAGCCATCTGACTACCGGAATACCTAAAAAGTGCAAATAAAAAGACAGAGACATGCCACTGAGGTCCAAAACTGCTGACGACACTTCTAAGCTAGTCACCAGTTCGTCGGTACTCAGTGAGGTGCTTTTGCAGCCCCTGATACCCGCTACTTCTGATTTGCAGGCCTCTACTGAGACCCATTCGGAGTCCGGTATGCTGTGAGATGCTTCACATATGGAACCCGCGGATGTCTCTACCTTGGATGGGTCCGGAGCCGCTGAGCAGGCACCGGCTTCTGAAGGTGTATTCAGGCCTACAGATTTGCATATTAAACCAACGCCAACTTCAGTGCTAAGGCCTAAATCTCGATCTATGTCTAAAAAACCGACGCCCAGGCCACATGTTCAGGCCCCTTTGCCTAAAAACAAATGATCAAAATGGCTGAAGATTGAATTACTCTAACCAGGTGTAGTCAACCCCAAGAGCCCTAGAATTGAATGTGGCTATGAATCGTCTGAACAGGACTCTATTTCTTCTGACTCTTCTAATGATCTGGATTTGTCCATACCTACTTATGAGGACTCGGATGCAGAGGATTCCATTCCCTCTACTTCTCCGCCTGAGGATTTCTCTTTTGGGGAAACTTTACATACCTTAAGGGAGTATTTCCACTGGGATAGTCAGGATTTCCCTGAATCCAGAAAGAGGCTTAGAGATTTCCTTCTTCTTCCTCAGCATAGGCCTTTGGCTATACCTCCTGTACTAGACATTGTTGATGTGTTTTCGGAATCCAGTTTGGCCCCCTGATTCCTTGCCTTCAGCCCCTAGCAAATCAGACAGGTACTACCGGGTTCCTGAGTCACACAAATTCCTTTTCAAAATTCCTGTTGCAGACCCTGAAACCATTTCTCAGGGGTCCAAGGGCATTAAGGCTTCTACTGCTAAAAATCCTATCCCTTCTGATAGAGACTCCAGGGCGCTGGATAGATGGGGTAAAAAGGTTTATACTTCTGCAACCTTAGCAGTCAGGGCTTTAAACTGTCAATTCCATATGCTAAAATATCAACAGCATGCCATGGGACTGCTTAAACAGAAAATTATGTTGATTTCTGACTGTGTGGAGAATAAAGATTTGCAGGATTTATTGCATTCAGCTGAACAAGTTGGCAAACATACTTTGCAATGTGGTTTTGTTTTTTTAGAGGCCTCTTGCAGGGCTGCTGTTACTGGGTCTGTGCTTAGAAGGTATGCTTGGCTTAAGGAGCAGTCCTCTGCCTGATCATGTTAAAGCAAAACTTTTGGATGCTCCTTTACAGCAGGACCGCCTGTTTGGCAATAAGGCTGAAGAAGTTCTAAAAAAGATGGAAGATAAAGCTAAATCTATGCAAACTGTGAAATATTTCTTACAAGTACAACCTCCTAGATTTAGTAGGCATTGGCCTACTAAGAACTGGTCCTTTCCAGCTCCTTCCAGAGCCACTACAGCCAAACCCAGACATTCCAAAAGCACCAGGTTTCAGTCCCAATGGACTTTCAGAACTAAGCAATGGGATACTTCCACTTCCAAATCTGGAAGCAACAAGGCACCACCCTGTGGTAAACCGTCTCAATGACTTCCCTTTGAAATTACCAAGCACTTACCTCTTAGCCGCCCCTTTGGTGGGTAAACTGGCTCTTCATTTAAGAAACTGGCAACTTATAACTCAGGACAAATGAGTTTTAAATATAGTATCCCAGGGATACATATTTCATTTTCACACGCTGCCAACTCCAAATGGGTGGCCAGACCTGCCCCCAAATCAGTGGGCAGAGGCTCAGAAACAAGTACTTTCCCTCCTAAACATGGGGGCTATTCAGCTAGTACCAGAAGAGGAAAAGGGGCAAGGTTTCTATTCCAGACTTTTCCTGGTACCCAGAAAAGACCAATCATGGCATCCAATTCTGGACATGTCTACTCTAAACACCTTTCTGGACATTCCAAAATTCAAGATGCTGACTCTTCACCAGTTACTTCTTATGCTAGGCAAGGATGCCTGGTTGACAACTCTAGATTTAAAAGAGGCTTACCTGCATATCCCAATCAGGGAATCTTGCAGAAGATACCTACGCTTCAAAGCAGGCTGCATGCATTATCAGTTCTCTGCACTGCCCTTTGGCTTGTCTACTGCACCCAGGGTATTCACAAAGTGCCTGGGTCCAGTAATTGCATTTTGCAGGCAAGGAAATATTCAGATATATCCATACCTGGACGATTGTCTAATTCAGGCAGAAAACCAGGCCATTCTTCTAAAACATCTGGCATTTGTAAAAGAGTTCTAACCTGTCTAGGGTACACCATAAACGACAAGAAATCTCAACTGGTACCATCTCAAAAGATTACATTCCTGGGTGCAAGCTTGAATACAACTGCCCAGATGGCTTTCCTTACACCAGAAAAGCAAATTCATTTGATGACTTACTTCAAACCGGTGGCCTCAAAAACCCTGCTATCTGCAAGGCAAATACTGCAAGCCTTTGGGGTTCATGGCCTCCTGCATTCTTCTAATTCCATATGCAAGACGGCATATGAGGAAACTTCAGTGGTACTTAAAAAGTTTATGGAGTCAACATTGTCACAGCCTGGAAACAATGATTCCTATCATACCTTGCCTGCGCCTAGAGTTCCTATGGTGGGCAGCGGCCTGCCAATAAAACAAGCGACTGCCATTCACACCACCCAAACCCTAACTATAGACTCATCAGACTATGCATGGGGGGCTCATCTGGCAGGGAAGTGCATTCAGGGCAAATGGAGCCCAAATCAAATGCACCTTCATATCAATCAAAAAGAAATGCTAGCTGTACAGAATGCACTGACAGCCTTCAAGGACTACCTTCATCCAGGACAATTACTGATAAAGACAGACAACACCACGGTTATGTGGTACATATTCCTACCCCCTCTGCAGACTAGCCATGGCATTGTGGAACATGGCCTTGAGCTACCAAATACAACTACAAGCTCAATTCCTGCCAGGAAAGCAGAATGTTCTGGCAGACGAACTAAGCAGAAATCTCATGGACCCACACGAATGGAAACTGGAACCACGGATTTTCAACATGTTGACACGCAAATGGGGGAGCCCACACATAAATCTTTTTGCCTCATCCCAGAACTACCAGTTGGACAAATTTTGCACAAGAACTCATCACAAAATAGCCTGGAAAGTGGATGCTCTGTCCTTCAGCTCCAATCAGTCTATGCCTTTCCCCCTCTGCCTATGCTCTCCAAAGTTCTAATAAAAGTCAAACAGGACAAACCAAAAATGATTTTGATTGCTCCAGACTGGCCTCGCCAACACTGGTACCCACTCCTGCGCAGTGTGTCAAACATTTCACCGTGGCACCTGCCTCAGACACCTTCCTTACTGTCTCAGCAGGAGAACCAAATTCTGCACCCTCAGCTCCAAACATTGAATCTTGCAGCTTGGCTAATCACTTAAATTCCCCCTTAACATCTCTCAGCAAACCTGTGATGGATGTCGTCTTGGAGGGAAGAAGACCTAGTACTAGAAAATCTTATGCTGACAAATGGAAAAGATTCTGTGCCTGGAATCAATCTCGAGGGATGAGCACAGCAGTGCCCAATTTACCTCAGATTTTGCAATACCTAACTGAGATGCTTCATAAGGGCCTGTCTTTTTCTTCCATATAAATCCATGCCTCAGCCATTTCAGCTCATTACAACACAGAACCCCCCCTTCTCTCATCCTCTTCTAAAGCAGTATCTCAGAGGGGCCAAAAACTTGAGACAACCCAGGAGAGCTCCAACCCCTGTCTGGGACCTTAACTTTGTATTGGAGAAACTCACTCTCCCTCCTTTCGAGCCAGCTGCTATTGCAGACTTAAAATTTCTTTCCTGGAAAACAGCCTTCCTTTTAGCAATCACTTCAGCTAGAAGGATATCTGAATTATAGGCCCTTATGGCAGTGGAGCCTTTCATCATCTTTCATGCGGACAGGGTGTCACTCAGGACCAATCCATCATTCATGCCCAAGGTGGTATCCAATGTGGTTCTTAATCAGTCCATTCATTTGCCAAGTTTCTTTCCCAATCCACAGAACAAGGGGGAGCGGATTCTGCATTCATTGGATGTACACAGACAACTTAGATTCTACTTGGACAGGACTGAATTTCAAAGAAAATCTGAACAACTGCTGGTAGCATTTGCTGCATGGGCAAAGGGGAAGGCTATTTCAAAGCAAACCATTTCTAAATGGATAAGCCATTGCATTCATTTCTGTTTAAGCACCATGGAAAACCTATCCCCCAGGGGATCAGATCTCATTCCACCAGGGCTGCATCTACTTCAACAGCCTTTCTCAGAGGTGTTCCTACCAGGGATATTCTAGAAGCTGCTACCTGGAGTTCAGTTCATACTTCCACCAAGCATTATCACTTACCAATTTTTTCTAAATCCAGAGCTGGCTTTGCCACTGCTGTTTTGCAGGGCCTTATAGCTGGTCCTAATGCTGTATAAATCCATCCTCCCAACCATAGCTTTGGGAATCTACCCAAATGTAATGACTGCAACAGTGAAACACTATGAACATAGTACAATTGTGTACACGTACCATAAATGTAGATGTTCGAGTGTATTCATTGTTGCAGTCCTGGTTACACTCCCTCCAGCCCAGTTTTTCTCTTACTATACTTCAACTTTCTTTTACTATGCTTAAAAGCCTTTTAGGAGTATTTGCTTTTGTTTGGAGGTATATTTTTGTGTTTTTAATTATATATATTTTGCTCCCCATTTGGGGGGCACCTGACATCTGGGGAAAGAAAAACTGATGTAATGGCATCGGCTGCATGTTTTATACCCCTGACGACCTGACGTCATGGAAGAAGGGACAGCAACTGATGCAGGACCCAAGATTTTGTTAATCAGGCCGACTGAGGGCAACCTGCCAGCAGATTACCCAAATGTAATGACTGCAACAGTGAATACTCTTGAGCATCTACATTTATGGTAAGTGTACACAACTGTACTTTCTTAGCTGACATAACAGAATCCTTTTTAATCCACATTCCTAAATATTTTTTCTCATCCTGTCACCATATATAAGGGTATTGCTTAACCAATTCATGTGTGAGTACATAATTTACTGCTATAGCCTTTGTTTTATTTTCATTAATTCTATATCTCTAAAAGACTTGAAACTGTCTCAAAATGCTTCACAGCATTGAAATGTCCTTTTCTGGATTTATCAAGCACAAAATAATATCGTCTGCAAAGAAAGCCAACTTTTCGTGATTACCATACCAATTATATCCTTGAATTTCTGAGTCCCTATATCTAGAGCCACTGGCAAAGAAAATTAAAGCAAATTACAAAGGGGAAAGAGGACACCCCAGCCTGGTTCCTCTGTTCGAACACAACTTATCAAAGAGGACCTTTCCCACTTTAATTCTTGCATTTGATCCTTCATATATCCTCCTAATTAACCATATTGTAATAGGAAATGCAAATGCCTCCATTGCTCTATTTATAAAATCCTAGCTTACTGTGTTGAATGCTTTCTGTTTACCAAGACCCACCAATAACAGCAATATTTTCTTAGATTCTGCTTCCCTCTGGCTCATAATTATTCTGTTAATATTGCCAGATGTTTGCCCCCCCAATCATTATACCATATTAATCCGTTACTGTCAGTTTTGGCAACAACTTAACAACTTTTCCATGCTTTTAGCTAGTGTAATTATGGTTTAAAATTGAAATGGGTCTATATAAAGCTGGGTCTGTTGGGTCTTTACCGTCTATTGTGGATCTGTTTTTAACTCCCGTGTCCATGGCCCTTCAGTATTTGTCAAAAAATCGTTTGACTAGGGCATTGGGTATTTGTCGAAAAACTTTTGGTTAGGGCTTTAGGTATTTGTCAAACAAGGTGCATATGACCACTGGCCTTACTTAAATGAGCATAATCATTCTATTATGTAAGGCAATTCATTCTTCCATAATGCTTGTATTTTGTGCTGGACAAACTGACTTTACCCCATTTGAGTAACATCAGCAGAATAGAAACTCTTAAAATGGAAGACCCTTTTGTCTTGTGGCTTTGATATTTAACCAGGAGGATCTCAGAGTTGCAAGCTTTGTGTGCCCCCCCCCCCCCCCCCATTCATAGAGAGGACCAGTACTTAAAACACATGGTTTCACTGAAGTCTGTCATTTGGATTAGATAATTAAAGAGCTGTTTGTAGAACAAGGTTTGTTTCCCTCGGCTTCCCTTGCTTAACTGTGTGACTCTGAGGAAGCCACTTAACCAGGCACTGCTCCTGGGCTGAGCCCAAAAAGGTCCATGGAGATCAGGGCTCTACCCCAGAAAACAAATACAAATAAAGAGCGCATATCAATTAATTCAAATTACCAAGATGTCAAAAGACTTCTGGATGTTCTAAACTGAGCTTTAAAAATCCACTTTTATTTTATTACAGGCTTATATACTTTCAATGGTTTTCCAAACTTTCTTTTCCCAAAAGGTATTTCTGACTGACTGAACACTTCCAAAACATTAAAAATGGGGTATTGCTTCCAGATCCAGATCTTTCTTGAGGTGGTGGTGTTTGGAGTATATTGCAGTTGCTTGACCTTCAAGGAGGCTTAACCAAGGACTTAGTTGTAAAGGTTAAGAAAGATTGAAAAAAGGCCGACTCAGCAGATGTCAAAGTTACGCAAGTGCCATATGTTAGATGCGCTTTAAGAACTTGTCTTCATTATTCATCCTTGACTCTGTCTCCCAGTCTTTTTTTTTTTGGGGGGGGGGGGTGGCTGTTCTATGCTTTTAGCCTTATGAGAAGCTGGAGATGAAGCAGGAAGGTGGAAAGGATCGTGAGTAGAAGGAGAAGCCCAGGAACGGTTTAGCTAACAAGAGTATCGTTTGAGTGCCATTTTGTTGAATGTTAATGAAGGCTAAATTCTCCAAATAGAAATAATGTTTTGATGAAAACATAAACTTCTTTTAAATCCTTGTCACACTTCTGAAAAGGGGAGCAGTACTTTTAGCTACTGTTTCTCTTTGTCCTGTACAGCAGCTCAACTTTTAAAGACATCAGATTTTTAAAAAAAGATCTCAGGCCTGTTACTGCTGTCTGGGCCACATGTACCTGCAGGCTAATAAAGTTACGCACTTCAGGTTTTTAAAAGGTTTTGCGGTGTTTTATAAATTGTGTTCACATATATTTTTAATGTATGTAGTTAGTACAGCTATTATGTACAGTGTTTCCACTTCCTTAATATGCCTTATCCAAATCTCTCAAAAATGTTAACAGGAAGATTTGAAAAAGTTTTAAGCATAAATAAGTTTTCCTGCTTCTGATAATAGTGCAAATTTCAAATGCAGGTAGGTTTAACTTTTATTGCAAGATTTCACAAAAATGTTCTAACTGTATGGAGCTTAAGGGCTAAATCAAGTTGTAATAAAACTGCTGCTTGTCACAGGCCAACATTTTTTTTTATTTTACTTGTGGGGTTATATGTTTCCACCTGGACTGGAGATTGTTTTACGATTGGCATTCTAAGCAAGAACTTGTGCTTTTTGTTAGCCTTGGCTTTTTTTTGACTGCAGTGTCTCATGGCTTGCTGATAAAATTTGACAGAGATGGAGGGCTTTGGCTAAAGTCTTCCATTGTTTTCTTGTAGGATAAGTCGCTGCCTAGTACAGGGACTTGTATTGGGGAAACAAGCAAGTCAGTCATGCTTTTCTTGTATAAAAGCATGCTGTGCATAATTCTTTTTATTTTAACTGAAAGCAGGAAGATGTTAAGGCCATTTATTATCAAATTAAAACATAAATGCAGCTCTTTGTATGATTAGTACAGTGTCTGATGTTGCAAATGTTTAACTGTTGATCTTGAAAAGCATAGCATTTTGTACATGGTTTCTGTAGTGTAAAGGAAGTTAACGGATATGTTGCTGTTTAATGATAATACTTAGACTGGGATGGTTATATAGTCTGTGAATCTGCTTAAGATTTATATCTGGTGCTTTGTTGACTCCTGAATTAATATGGTGATGTAATATTTGGTATTTTGCTTAGTTTAAAGTTTTTTTTATTTATGCATCTGAAGAAGCTTTTGCTATTTCACATCTGAGGCTCAATACTGTATGAAGTAATCATTGCTTTACACATTCTGAAAGGGAAATTGCAGAGACTTTGTGTAATCAGTAAGGGCCAGCTAATCTCAGATGATGCTTGTATTCACTGATGCAGGTGGGAGAAGTCGGATGATTCAGAGAAAATGACTATCCGGTTGGTTTAGTAAAATTAAAATTAACTGTATGGTTAAAATGAGAAAGTTTGTTCTTTTTTCCTCCACTGTGTTTTTATTCTTCTCTTCCTTTGCAAGTAAAGGACATGTCCTGACTGCAAGCTAAAATTAACTAATTAATTTAAATTAATTAATTAATTAATGTATTTTAAGAGAGAATGTGAATAGTTTGAGTTTAGTATTAAATCAGTAATGCTTTTCTTGCCACTCCTGTTTGTTCTGTAGTGCCCATTATTATTTGTGCAAAACCAAAGAGGTTAATGTTTGGTGGAGTGTGCGTTCCTGGACCAGCCTGTTTACATCACCCATTGTGGCGGTATGGAGTTTATACTAGTATGTGTAGTTGCAGTTTGTTCTGTTGAATGTTGCTTTTATTGACGGAATAAGTTTCTGTGTTTTTACGTTGGTTGTTGTAATTGATTGCAAGGTTTCTTGGATGCAGTTATTTTAACGTGTATGAGATTTGGTTTGAGTTAAGGTAAGTAGGTTTGATATTACTGTTGGAAGTGTATGCACGTGTTTGCATTTTAGGGTTAGAATAAGGGATAGTTCTTGTGTTGTATATGGGTGTATTTATGTTGTAGGAGTTCTTTGTACAATTGTCTTGTGTAGTGGTACTGTTAAGGAAAGGGCTTTTTGTAAGGTAATATAGTTGGGGCAGTGTTAGGCGTAGCCACATAAGTAAGGTGTGGAGTAGGTGATGGCAAATAGCATGCATATGCCACAGTGAGCAGCAGTCACAGTAGATGAAAAACAAAAGCATTAAAGATACGGTGCATTAAATTGAAATGTGCATTTAAAACTACACTCCACAAAAGCAAAACATCACATAAATACCAATACATATTAAAATAACGATAAAACACACAAAGATTACCATACAAATCCAGTCATTAAATAAAAGCACTATAAAGGCACATTCATATCCCAAAATACTCCAAAATAAACTACTTTAAAAAATGAAGGGAGGGTGGAGCTTAAAGAAAAGAGTCGTGGTTTTATGAAAATAAAAACATAAATTGTTAAACTAAAAATTAAATACATGCTGTAAAATTATATGAATACAGAAAATGTTTCATATCAGTATTATTGTAATGTAAAGCTGAAAAGAGTTGTCTTTCCACTGTTTGCAATGTTTGTCTTGTCTAGCCTTGCATTGACCTGCTGTGCAGTTAATAAGGTTGTACTTGCAGAAATGTTATAATTATGGGTATAACAAAACATTTTCACAGTACATGAAAACAAGCAAAATTATGCTGATACAATAAATGACATTTATCAGTAAATGTGAACACCATTTTCTAAATGCCATAATTAAGGAAAAGAATTTTGACCAAAAATAAGAGTAATTCCTAGAAAGTTAGAGATCCTGCCACTGAAATAAACAAACAGTGCAGGAGCTAAATAAAAATCTAAGCCAAGTTTGAAGCTAAAATAGCTACTTAAGCCAAAGACCATCCCAAGGTATTTTTTTTAGTTATGTTTGTAATCTCAAATAAATGGAGCTGTGGGCAGTAGCACAGACTCTACGTGGTGCCCTGTTGGGGGAAGAGTTGTACAGACCGACCGCTTTGGGCATCTGCTGTAGTACACAGTATCCTCAAAATAGGAGAACACTGATCACAGACTGCGTGCCGTGGCAGGGCTAGCCACTCAACGGTGTAAAATATGGCTCTAGGTGATTTGGTCGTGTTGACTAATGTCGCCAGAAATGGGTAGGAGTAGTTACCGGTGATAAGTGGGTTGAGGACCCGGTCTACTCTGACCCACTCCAGGGACCCTTGCTAATGGTGGGAGGGGTATATGTGCCCCTTTTGGGCCAGTATGTGCCCGCCATAATGCCCAGCAGCCTTGGGCCAATAAGCTTACTAGCTGGTCGGTGTCTAGTTGCCCAGCCTGGGTTACCTGGGGATAGCTCTGTTGAGTAAAAGCTGGACATAAAACCAACCAACCTGCCAAACATGAACTGAGAATTGCTACACTTAATGTAGGTTCACTGACAGGACGCAGCCTGGAAGTGGATGACATGATGATACGGAGAAGGCTGGACATCCTATGTATCCAAGAGATGAGATGGAAGGGCAGTACAGCAAAGCCACTTGGCTTGGGATCCAGAGTCTGCTACTCAGGTGGAGGGCAGGCTAGAAATGGTGTAGGAATTGTGGTGAGAGAGAGGCTTCAGAAGGCAGTAAGGGATATCATCAGAATTAATGACAGACTCATGGCAGTCAGACTCCAGTGTAATGATAGGGCAGCATTCATAATCTCAGCCTATGCCCCTACAGCAGGGTTATGATAGTGAGGAAAAGAGTGCATTCAGATAGCAGTTGCAGGACTTATTAGATAAAGCAGGACAACATGAACTGGTGTTGAAAATGGGTGACTTGAATGAACTTATTAGATAAAGCAGGACAACATGAACTGGTGTTGAAAATGGGTGACTTGAATGAACCTATCGGGGCAGACAGAACAGGATATGAGGACTGCCTGGGTCCACATGGGTGGGGCAACAGGAATAAAGGAGGAGAAGACATTCTAGACTTCTGTCTGACAAATGGCTTGATAGAAGCCAACACATGGTTCAGAAAAAGAGGAAGTCACAAGATCAAATGCAAGAGTAGTCAACATGCAACTCTGGTAGACTTCCTCCTAGTAAGGAAAAGGCACTGAGGTAGAATCCATGATTGTAAAGTCATCCCCAGTGAAGCAGTTGGACCACAGCATAAACCACTAGTTGTCACAGTCAGCTACAAGCAGTGGTCAGAGAAGGTTCTAAGGTCAGCAGAGACCAGGCTGAAGACCTGGAAGTTGACTGGAGAGAAAGTACAACATTTCAAAGAATTACTCAGGACTGTAGCACCCCAAGAAGAGGAGGAAATAGGTGGAGTTGAAGAAGAATGGCAGCGCCTAAAAACAGCATGTGTTAGGACTACAGAAAAGATATGTGGCAGAGCCACGTATGGAAATAAGGTACATAAGGAAAGCTGGTGGAATGCAGAAGTCCAGAAAGTCATCAGAAGAAAGAAGGAGTGCAGGAAGAAGTGGGAGACAGAAAAAACTGACCAGGCTAGGAAGGAATACTGGTTGGCTAACAAAGATGCTAAGAAAGAAGTTGCAATAGCAAAGTATATGGCATCGGAGGCACTGTACCAACTTCTGGAAAGTGACTCAGTAAGGGGCACAAAGAAACTATATCAGGTTGCAAGGCAAAGACAGAAAGATAAAGAAGATAGGCACCCTTCATAAGGGATGCCAGCAACAACCTGCACACCAGTCCAGAGGACATCAAAGGCAGATGGAAGGAGCATTTCCAGCAGCTTCTGAATGAAGAAAACCCCACAGAAGCTGTATTGTCCCAGAATCAGCCTACGATTAGAGAAGAAGAGGAGCCCACCCTAGAAAAAGTAAGAACAGCACTAAGGAAGATGAAGTCAGGGAAAGCGGCAGGCTCAGATGAGGTCACAGCAAAAAGATGCATCAGAAACTAGGTACCCTCTACAGACATAGCTGTTACCTAAATAACATTGCTAAAAAAAAGCACTAGCCTCAGCCTTCCTACTTCCATCCCTCCTATATAGTGTTCCCATCCTCACTAACATACACTCTTCACTAAAAACCAAACTTGATGTATGCTACAATAAAGTTGCCAGATTTGCAACAAATGCTAGGACCTCATCACATCACTGCTCCTCACTGCAACAACTAAACTGGCTAGAACTACCACTCTATCTCAGCCACCTCCACTTAACTATTGCACATAAAATAATATACAAACCAACAGCTTGTCCTTCTCTTTCCTCTATACTAAGATTGTACCATCCAAGCAGACACCTTAGATCAGAAAACAAAATTCTGCTTAGTTACCAACCCTCAAATCCCAGCCGGCCGAATGCTCTATTCCTTCACTACCTCCAAACTTTGGAATAACCTCCCAACCTCAGTAACCTCCATCTCATATCCTGCTCTCTTTAAAATCCCTTAAACAACACCTCTCTTCCTGCTGGTTATGCCCATACCAAAACTAACTCTTCTTCTCTTCATACTACTCCCACCTACTGGGGGCTACTATAAGCTCTCTTAGCAGGTCTGCAGTCATACCTATGTCTGTTTCTGCACTTTTAAATGGGTGTAAATAATTGTATATATTGTAACTGTTTCTGCCTCCCAACCAGTATATTGTAATGGCATCTATATGACTGGAAATACATGTTTATATCTTTATGTACTACCATAGAACTGCAATGGGAACTCTATGAAATTGTAAAAATGCTATATTGACATTTGTACTCTGTAATGTAAACATTTGTGTGGATCTTTTCTCCCCGGGCCTCCACTGAAAATGGGCTCACCTAGGCCCAGTGGACTTTCCCGGTAAACAAATGCAATAAATAAATAAATAAAATAAATATGATAAAGATGCTGGGGGAGATAGGGGAGAAATGGCACCTGAGGGTACTAATAGCAGTGTGGAGAGAAAGGCATATCCCAGATGACTGGAGAATAAGCATACTTGTGCCAGTGTACAAGAACGAAGGGGATATCCACAACTGTGGGCAATACAGAGGCATCAAACTCCTATCACATTGCATGAAAATCCTGGAGAGGGTGATTGATAAACGGATACGCAGAGTAGTAGAATGTGAGATGGGAGATGAGCAGTTTGGATTCAGACCAGGATGCAGTACAACTGACCCAATGTTTGCAGTGAGACAGATGCTTGAGAAGAAGCTAGAGATGAGGAGAGAGTCCAACTGGGCATTCCTCAACTTGGAGAAAGCATATGACAAGGTCTCAAGAAAGCTGATCTGGGCAGTACTGTGGTGGTTTGAAGTCCCAGAAACATTGGTGGAACTAGTGCAGGCTATGTACAAGGACCCAATGACTCAAGTACGAATAGTGTTCGGCCTCACAGAGGGGTTCCCAGCGGGAGTGGGTGTACGGCAGGGTTCAGCTCTGAGCCCACTGCTATTCATACTGGTGATGGACTACATTAGCAAACAAGACAGATCAACAAAGCTGCTGTTTGCAGATGATGTGGCAGTACAGGCAGACTCTGAGCTAGAACTTCAGCAAATGATAGAAGAATGGAATGCAAATCTGAAGGCACATGGGATGAAATTAAGCACAGATAAGACAGTGGTAATGGCAACAAATTGGGGAAATCAGAAGAAGCTGAGACTAGAGATAGAAGGGAAGATAGTGGAACAGGTAAACAGCTTCAAGTATTTGGGAGGGGTAGTTGAGGAGAAGGGTAGTCTGAATGAAGAGGTCAAAACTAGAATCAGAGGGGCTGCAGCCAACTGGCATAGAGTATCAGGTGTAGTCTATGACAGAAGATTGCCAAAGAAGCTGAAAAGTAAGGTGTACAAGACAGTGTTGCGAACAGTGCTACTATATGGTACAGAAACCTGGGCAGTAAAGGCAGAACAGTTGAAGAAGCTAGAGGTGATGGAAATTAAGTGCCTGAGAAAGGTGGTAGGATGCACAGTGTGGGACAGACGAAGAAATGAGGACATAAGAGCAGAAGCCATAGTAGCTCCAATTGCAGAAAAGATCAGAGAGAACAGCTTACGGTGGTTTGGGCACATGTGTAGAAAAGCAGAAGACAATCTGGTGAGGAACATTTGGGACAGACAGGAAGAAGGTAAGAGGAAGCGAGGGCGTCCAGCAAAGAGGTGGATGGATTGTGTGAAAGAAGATCTGCGACAGTCAGGCATGAGTGTTGAAGAAGGCATGAGTGTGGCACTGAATCGAGAGAGTTGGCGACAGTTAACACGATACCCCAACCCCATGTAGAAAAATGGGGAAAAAGGGGGATGATGATGATGATGATGATTGTAATCTCAAAAGCGCAACGCATTAATGTGCTAAGCCGATTGTGAATGACGTTACCTACACTGAGGCTGAAGATGTAGCAAACCTACTAGCTGATAAATTTAGCTCTAACTTTACTCCTCTCTCCTCTCCATCTCCATTTGTCCCTCAATATATACCCGAAACTGGCTCACATATGTCACACTGCTCATATGTAAACCCATGGAAAGACTTGTGGAATTAATCAGTAAGGACATAAGGAACCTCCAAATACTGAAGCAATTTCAGTTTGGATTCATAAAGGGCAGGTGATGCTTACTCATCCTGGTGGATTTTTTTTTTAAAGGTCACCAAAGCAATGGATAAAAGAATAATGGTAAACACTACAAACATCGACCTGCCTAAAGCTTTTGACACCATTCCCCATGCCGATATAGCAGAAAAACTAAATAAACTGGGAATAACCCCTGTGTCGCTCACTGGATTGCCAATTGGCTTGCAGATAAGATACAGATGATCAAAACGGGAAATTACCTCCACAAAGAGACCAGTCACCAGTGTAGTACTCCAAGGGTTCTGTGCTAGGACTTCTTCTGTTTGGCATCTACCTTTCTGAAGTAAAAGCCAATACCAAGGAGCTCTGGTTGACTAAGTTTGTGGATAACTGCAAGCTAGGATCAGTCACTGAATCACCAAATGACTTCCTCATCCTGCAGGAAGGTTTGTCCCAAATAAGTGGTGCCAAACTCTTGGACTGAAATTAAATGCCAAAAAAGACATTGCATTCTTTTGGAAGTCACCTACCCCAGGGAACTACCACACTGACTCAGCCCTCATTAGGCCAGTCATTGAATATAATGCCACTTTTGGCACGTATCTGTCAAGACAAATGCAACAACTGGAACACCCACAGAAATTCCTTACTAAAACGATACAAGGTCTAAACAGTATGCCTGACTGAAAGCCTGTCACTATAGTCTGTGTCCTACAGACTACTAAGAGGTGACCTTACTGATGGATTTACAGCACATCAGCAAGTTAAATGACATCGGAAACACTTGCTGTCTAGGGTTTCTAAATTCCTTCTGCAACATCAACAGAACAGTTTGGAGTGACAAGGTATAGATCTCGGAGGATACTGCTGCTGCTGTGGAACAGACGCCCTATCCACATAAAACAAAGATCTGATGTTGTCAATCTTAATTCATTCTTGACTGATGGTTTCGGTTCCATCTTCTTGGAACTGACTCAGCCATTATACATAGCTCGTGCCAGCCAAAAACTCTAGAGCTAAGGCTTTACCCACAGTGCCCCTCCTCCCATTACCTGAGATCTCGTTTGCCGCTCTGAAAATTGGACGTGTAAGCCAATGCTCTCAGCTAAGTGCGTTATTTAGTACTTCATTTAGTGCTTTCCTTTTAGCAATTTTGCTAACCCATTACTTGTATTTCTTCCCTGATAGCCTCTCTTTTCTTTTTGTGAGTGTTTGACTGCTTTCTGCTGTATTCTACCCACCCCCTTTACCTAACGGTATTTCTAGTTACTATTGTTGGTAACAGGCCTTCTCTCCCTTTCTCTTCTTACCTTTGGTAATCTTTCGATACCATCGTTGGTATCTTTCTTCCTTTCACTCTCATTACCCTTTAGGTATTTCTGGTATTCCATTGCTGGTACAGCTTGACCTAAAAAAAAAAAAAACTTTTATTCTTTTTCTCTCCTCCTTTCTGCCTGTGTGTGTGTGTGAATCAATATGGCAGAAAAACAAAAAGGGACATCCGGTTTCAGACAATATCAGGACTGTGGCAGAAAGATGCCCAGTTCAGATGGACATCTTTCTTGCATATACTGTTTGTGTGCCCCACATCTGGACATTACATGTAAAATTTGTCAGGGCCCATACTTTAGCAGAGAGATGTGACAAACTCATCCTGAAAGGCTTGTTGAAATGTTCGGTTAGTGAAGCCCTTTCTAAGACTGAAACTTCTAAATCTTCAAAGCCAGGTGCAAATAGAGAAGCCATTCTGTGCCAACCTCACCATCAGCACATGAAGTAGTCTCATGAGTCACAGGTTCTGTCTGTCTCTTCAGAGCCAAAAGCCAAAGTACTTAAACTGACAGAATGAGCACCTTCAATACCAACAGTAACTCATTCTCCATCAGTACCAACGGTTATTGAATTGATACAGACTACTTTGGCACCGACCACTGTTTTGGCGCCTATGACCTTTTCGGCACCAACCGTAGTTTCTGCACCAACACCACTTTCTTCTCATTCAGTCCCAGTATCCCCTTCTACACAACAACCAATGGTGCCGAATGTCAAACCAGTAATACTTCCCAGGACTAGATATCCCTCTTCTGTGGACCTGTTCTTTGGTCAGCTTCTCAACCCCTTTGTGGCTAGGCTCAAGTCCCCTTTAGAAGTATTGATCCATTCTTTGAGGAGCCTCTCTGAATTGGATGTAGTTAGATTGGTGGATCAGCTTTTGGCAGCCAGGGATCTTCCTGCACCTATGCAGACCTCTCTCCCTCCCGGAACCGAGGCTTACTCTCCAAGGACTCCACCAGTTTATCCCCCTTCCAAGGCTTGGAGCCCTCCACTTCGACGTTCACTGTACCAGCTACTTTGATGCCAACGGTGGACCTCACCTTGGCACTGGGGTTGTCTCTGTTGTCTTTGGCTTCTTCGGGTCCGTTGCACACCCGGGACCATGGTTTGGCTGTTGGTTTTGAGACCCTTAGTATGGTTCCATTTGTTTCTACAGCGCCGTCTTTGGTTCTTGAGATCATGGCAGTTTCAAGCCCTCCACTGGCTCCTGCTCTGGATGGCAGCTTATCAGAGTGGGGTATGACCCCGGTTCCGAGGTGGTCTTTCTTTGTTCTGGGCTCCTATCCCTCTTCAGGTGGGCCTGCCTTCCAGATCATGGAGAGAACTTTGGCCTTAGCAGGCTCCTAGCTGGCTCCTTTCTTGTTGGAGTGCCATACTTTCATGTCCTCTGGCTTGCAGCTGTCACAATCTACAACGTCTGGACAGCGGGCACAGGAGCTGCAAGACTACCCTGTTCAGGGTCCCCTTCTTTGGAGTCTTCAAAATTAACACCTGAAGAGGATGTGAAAGATGAAGCACCTTGATTCTCTGGAAGAATCAGTCACCAAAGGCACAGATTATGATGAAGGGGAAGGTTCCCCCATTCACCCATGAAGATTTCTCCTTTGGTGACATCCTGGAAATACTGAAACCGAGTGGTGATTGGAAGCCCTTAAACCCATCCTTTGAGGAATCTATGTTCTTGCAAGCTTTTTGTGTCTGCCCATCTACTTTCTGGGCGATCCCATCCACTGACTATCTAATTAAGCTGATTGTTCAGTGGGCATAGAAGGCTCCTGATTCCATAGAGTCCATTCCCTGGAGGCCAAATAAAATTTTAACAGCCTCAGAAAATCAGCCCTATTGGACAAAGGGTCTAGCAGTGGATGCCATGGTGGTGGCGGCGGCCACCAAAAAGGAACTCGCTGAGGAGAGTTCTGCTGTCCATCCCCCTAACCAAGTGTCTAGGAAGATGAACAGATTTGGGACGCGGGTTTTTGCTTCATCGACCTTCGCTATTAGGTACTTCAACTTCTTGGCACATTTTACCAGACTCTAAAGGGATCTGATAACTGAGCTTTCAGACACCCTTGCAGGAGCTGTATCTGACGAGGTTCAGGACAAAGTTGCCTTGCAGCTTGCCATCCTGGAGTCCATCTCAAACTCGTTCATGCGGCTCATCACCCATGCAGCCGAAGGGACATCTAGGGCAGTGGGTACAGGTGTTGCCATAAGGCAACATGCCTGGATGCCCTAGTGTGACTTCGTAAAACCGTTCAAGTCTTCCTTCATCAACGGTCTGGTTGACGGCTCCTCTTTCTTTGGCTCAAAAGTTAGAGACATGCTAGCCAGGTGTGAGAAGGATTGAAAGACCCTCTCTGCTATGTTTTAGTTTTTCTACTCCTCAACAATGTTATTCTAGGAATCAGAGGAGTGGGAAAATGTGGTTCAGAAAATCCCAAGGGCCTTTTCGTGACACATATGGTGAGTACTCCCCTCCCCAGGGCAGAGGGGAGAACTCTACTGGAAGATGTCCTCCCCGTGGCAGAGGGGGTCTGCGTAATCTGGGCTCCAGAGATTCCTTCTCCAGACAACCCTACCAGCGCTCCTGAAAGGAAGCCTGATTGCTAACCTCTGGAAGCAGTCTCTGCACCAATTAGCCTGGCTTACGATAACTTCAGATACCTGGGTGCAGAAAATTATCACCAGAGGTTACCATATTCCATTCAGTCTCTTTCCAAGACTTCATAAATGAATTTCTGATGTTCCACCCAGTCAGAGGGATCTAGCAGCAGTAGAAATCCAAAAGCTGCTTCTAATAAGAGCCATCCAAGAAGTCCCACCAGACCAAATAGGATCCGGATTTTACTCAAGATTCTTTTTAGTGCCAAAAAAGACAGGGGACTGGAAGCCAATTTTGTATCTCAATCTATTGAACAAATTTGTACAACAGACAAAATTCTAGATGGTCACAGTTCAGTCCATCCTTCCCTTTCTGGAGAAGAAAGATTTGATGTGCTCTATAGATCTTCAGGATGGATATTACCACATAATGATGGACAAATACTCCAGAAGATATCTCCGCTTCTGGCTAGGAGCCAGTCATTACCAATTTCGAGCACTGCCCTTCGGTCTCACCACAGTCCCCCAGGGTGCTCACCAAATGCCTGGCAGTTGTAACAGCTCACTTGAGATTTTAAGGATTCTGAGTGTTTCCATATCTAGACTACTGGCTCTTCACCACTCCCTCAAGGCATCTACTGCTCTATGCCATAGACTTCGTGCTGCACCTCGCCGAGGCACTAGGTATTTCAGTAAACAATGAAAAATCACAATTGACTCCTATGCAAGTTCTAGAATTCATTGGAGCGAGACTGAATACAATTTCCTTTATAGCCTCCCTTCCCCTCCACAGGCTGATGAAGCTAAGGTCACAAGTTCAAGCCATCGTTTCCCAAAACAAAGTTCCTGCTCACCTGAAACTGCAAACTCTGGGGACCATTGGTTGATTCTAACACATCCGATGTTCCACCTAATTCTGATAACAAATCACTACAAAAAGGATTTATCTTGGTGGATGAAGCCAGAAGAAAATCTATGGGGTTGCACCTTTTTTTCCCCCTCCACTCCAAACCATAGTGACCACTGGCACTTCCCAGATGGGGGGGGGGATTATTTGGGAAAGACTGTTCAAGGCAATTGGTCCCCACAAAAGGCCAACTTGCATGTCAGTGTCCTAAAATTGAGGGCAGTGCTTTTAGCGGTCAGCCCATCTTTCCTGCGGGGACAATTACGATCCAATCAGACAACGTCAGTAGTCTGGTATATCAACAAACAATGAGGGACCAGGTCATACCCACTGTGTTGGGTAGCCATAACAATTTGGCAATGGGCTATTGCTTCCAACCACTTCTGGTAGCAATGCATATCCCAGGATAATCCAGCCTGATTGCGGACAAGTTGAGCAGATGCATCCTCTTGCCTCACGAGTTGTCTCTCAATTACAACATAGCGATGAAGATATTTTGTCGCTGGGGCCAGACGTGCTCTGACCCATTTGCCTCTCCAGCAAACAACAAATGCAGCAGCTACTTTGCCCTAATTCTCCCTCATGAGGAGCCCCAGAGAGACCCACTTCTTCTCAAATGGTCCCTGAGACTTCTTTATGCCTTTCCCCCTGTTCCACTGATTCCCCAGTTTTTGAGGAAAGCCCAAAGGTTGAGAAGCAAAGTAATTCTTGTTTCACCCTATTGCCCAGCCATGTCTGGTTCCCCTTTCTTTGGCCTCATCTGGTTCACCTCCCTTGTGTTCTGGACCCAGCTCTGGACCTGTTGTTTCACCCTCAGGGCTTGGTGCATACCAGTCTCCAAAATCTCAAGATTGACGGCTTGGTATCTCCAATTCCAGTAATTGTCAGGCAAAATAACTTATCTTCTTCAGTAAAAAGGATTCTTTTGGCTTCCCATAAAACGTCCACCAGGCAACTTTACCAAAGCAAATCGAAACGAGTTTCAATTTGGACCTGTATGAGCAACATAGACCCTTTCGCAGCACCTGTTGATAAGATCCTGGAATATTTAGTGACCTTATTTGAATCGGGAGCATCTACTTCCACAATTAAGATTCATAATTAAGATTCATTTAGCCGCTATTTCCAATTTTCATGACAGACTTGATCATTCCTTGATGTCTCATTGTTTATGCAAAATTTTTTTAAAGGCATTTTACATTTAAAATCCCCATTCAAAGATCCTGTAGCACCATGGGATTTGACCTTAGTCTTACAAAGCCTAGTTCAACAGCCATTTAAGCAAGCAGCTTCTTGCGGCCTCAAGTTTTTGTCTTGGAAAACCATCTTCCTAGTAACTATCACATCAGCTAGAAGAATTTCTGAGTTACAAGCTTTATGCGTGAAACATCCTTATATCATTTTTCACAAGGAATGAGTCTCACTAAGAACCAACCCGTCCTTCCTCCCCAAAGTGGTATCAGAATGTAATATTAACCAGGTTTATAGACCTGCCAGTTTTCTTTCCAGATTTTTCAAACGAAGGTGAATACTATCTATATCTGCTGTATGTCCACAGGCAATTACATTTTTACTTGGACAGAACAAAATCTTCTAGAAAACCTGACCAGTTATTTCTATCCTTCTCAGGCCCCAAACTGGGCAAACCTATTTCAAAGGTTACCTTATCAAAATGGCTTAGAGACTGTGTTACCTTTGTCTACAATCAAAATAAACTCAAACTGCCTACTACGGTTAGGGTGTGTTGCACCAGATCTGTTTTCACTTCAGTGGTCTTTCATTTCAAGGCCTCTGTGGAAGAAATACATGCAGATGCAAAATAGGCTACTCCTCATACCTTTATCACTCATTACAAATTAGACATGGTCTCCAGGGGAAAAGCATCCTTTAGCTCTGTGGTACTCGGGAACATCCTTCCTTAGGACCGCCCGGGTTCTAAAGTAGCTGGGGACTCTGTCCCATCAGTCAAGAATGAATGAAGATTGACAACATCAGATAAAGAAGTTGTCTTTACCATAACGTTCCATCCCATCCCACCCTCCTGCCCCCTCCAAGAAACTTCTGGAAGATTGGAGCTAGTCCTAGGATGTTATAGGGTTATACCTTAGACAGGGCTTCTGTATTTACTGTATTTCACTGCAAAGTCGATCTGAGGTAATGGGAAGAGGGGCATTGTGCATAGAGCCTTAGCTCGAGAATTTTTGGCTGGAATGAGCTATGTGTAAAAGCAGAGTTGGTTCAGAGAGGTCAGAACCGAACCCATCAGTCAAGAATGAATGAAGATCAACAACACAGATGGAACATTATGGTAAGGACATAGCTTCTTTCTCAACCCTGTCTGTATTTAAGTGCAACTTAGATCCACAGATGGGAAACAGAAAACTTGCCCCAGGATTGCTTCTGTATTATTAATGGACAGAGGCAGCTCATAAATGCTTTATCACACCCATGGGTCCCCTCCAGTATTCTGTGGTAGGATCCCAGTTATACTCATTTGGGGTAATATATAATTGTCAAGCATAGGATGGGTAAAGCCAATCTGTAACCAAATGGGATAGTTTATTTTGAGCACAAAAATGGAAATTGGAAAGGCTTAAAATGGCCTGCAGGGCATCTTCCCTAGTACTTTCCTATGAACCTCTAATGCCTTCAGAATGGACATTACAGGGAAAAATGGAACTTCAGAGGTAGACTGGCCATCTGGTTGTGATATTTGCCTCATGGTACTCCTGGTCAGTGCATTGTTTCCCTACAATGCTCACACTGTAAGGCATTATTGCATGTATACTAGCACATACACACAGTAAGAGCACCAGCGTTGCATGTTGATATATGGAGTTTAACTCTTTATTAATTATGGCCTATAACTTCTCCGCTGCTTGATAAAAATGTCTGATCTGTATATAAGAATAAAAGGAGTAAAAACATTTCTATTGCATGTAACTTACTATCCATATTCATAATCAAGAGATTCCAGTTTCATTTTATATGATCTTTTGTTTATTTTTTCTCCCACACATGTACGCAGATGCCATAATCCTTTTTTCATCCACACACCAAAGTACTCAGTTTTATGTTTCCATAAGTGTGGGTATTGCCAGACTAATTTATATGTGGATGCAGGGTCTATATCATTTAATTGAAACTCACATTGTTGAACCCCTCTTCATCGAACACCTTTTAATCGAACTCTCAAATTAGCGAATGGGCTTTTAATTGAAGTTTTTCCCATGGCTAACCAAGGGTTGGCCACCGTATGGAATTTACCTTGCTTCCCACTGTAGTGTGATCTCGGAGTTGATATATTTAGTTAGGGGGAGTATGGGGGTGCATCCCCCCCAACCTGGATAGGTTTTAAGTTTTTTTATTTTTTTCTGAGGTCGCTAGGGTGGCCTACTGTTGGTTTGCCCTGGGAATCTGTTTGATTAAAAGTCTGTTCGCTGATTTATGTGTTCGATTAAAAGGTGTTGGATAAAGAGGGGTTCGAGGAATGTGAGTTTCGATTAAATGATATAGAACCATTGGGTGAATAGTTTACTGTTATAGCCTTTTGTTTTATCTTCTTTAAACAGTATCAGAATGGTTCACAGCACTGAAATGTGTTTTTCTGGATTTATCAAGTATAAAATAATATCTGCAAATAAAGCTAACTTTTCTTGATTACCGTATGAGTTTTATTATTGAAGTTGTGAATCTCATTTTCTTTGAGAATGGTCCTAAGTGTAAAGCAGGTAACAGAGGGGTTTCTGGACATCCCTGTCTGGTTCCTTTCCTCAACTGTCTAAAAAATGTGTTGAAAGGGTATTTTTCCTTGCTGCCTTTATAGTGTGGTAATATCATACTATTTTTTATGGGAAGTACCAGTCAGTTATAGTGATCAGAGCTAAACTAATTAGCTTCCTCGGGAGTAAGGGCCGTGTAGGGATGGGTTAAATGGCAACATGTAGATGGAGTTGTCAGAAAAAAAAGTAATTGCTTTCTTGATTACCAAATTGAAGAGTTCAAGATGTTTTATTTTTAAGTGGTTATGTCTGTAGTGCTGTTGTCCAACTTGTGTATCTACTTTTGTGAAATCAGTCTTGGGAAAGATTGTAGATCTGCTTTTATAATGGTATCGTTTTATGTAATATTAGAATTTTTATACATTTTTTTTCTTTTGACAGTGTTACACTGGTTGAGCCATGCCTGGAAATGAATAGGGATTCATTGCTGCTCATCCTTTTAACTTGTTGATATGTTGCCTTGCAGATTGCCTTGAGGGAGAAACATTGTCCATTTTATAGAACCTTTTTTGGCTTTCCTTTTTTGTTAATGTATTTTTTTGTATGCAGAATTAGCTAATGAGATTTTTCATCTATTTTCAGGTATTAATGTGTTGTCCTTCAGGGAGCAAATAGTTGTTTCCAGTCAGGCTTTTGTCTTTCTTCAGTTGTGATGGCTTTTCTGTAAGTCATATTTATTTATTTATTTAATTTATTTATTTAATTTAATTTAATTTTATTTTATTTGGGTAGTGGCCTGTGGTGGTTGGTAGTGATTTGCTGTGTGTGCTGCTTTTTTCAAAGGACTTTCAAATGGTGTGTGTATGAGAGGATACTAAAGTGTTTGATACATTTGTTTTTCTTTCCGGAGTGTTCTTGAATATTCTTACTGTGAAGACTAATTCAGAGTGTTTTTTCCCATATGATTAAATAAAAAAGGTTAGTAGCTTTCTGTGAGTTATTATTTAAGTTTGCTTTAATTTCAGTTGTTTACAGGATGTTCACATAGATTAGAAGTTGTGTATACTTGTTTTCAAAAGTGATATATTTAATTTGAAGTGTCGTTTCAACAGGTAGCACATTGCTTTGGTGCTGGAAGATTAGAGTGCCTTGGGTTCTTTTCCCATGTCAGGTGATTTATTTTAATTTTTCCATTATTGACACTCAGTGTTGGGGGGGGGGGGGTTCTGCATTACTGAGTGTGCCAACCTTTGGATGAGATTTTAAACTGTGATCCCAACTGCCTGAGTTGTTGGTAGCTCAAAAAGATGTAAAAGATCTCATAGCACTTATCAGAGTAGTGGAAACTCCCCAGTGCCCTGGCCAAATTTCTCCTAGTCAGTACGAATGTCACCTTAGACCTTCTTTGAAAAGAAGCGACTGGCCTATTAGGCTTAATATGGTCAACAAAAGGTAAATAAGTGATGCATCTGTGACACTGTAGACTTTATATGTAACCTGCATGTTTTTCCATTTAATGTTAGTTTTCTTTTACAGTTTTTTTAAGAGCCTAATATTATTTCATATTTTGTAATACCCATGTGAAGTGTTCCACTGAGCTATAAAAACAGTACTGCTGTATATAGTTATCTGGTACACCTTAATGTTAAGTTATGCAGTGTTTGTCTTTATTGTAGGCCCACTAATTTTCACTGTGAAAATCTTATAAAGTCCTGATTTTTCCAAGTATGTAAAATTAGTATCTAATACTGTATAATACAGTTTTCCCTAGAGTGTTAGTGATGTAGTTGAACTGCTACTTCCCGAGTAGTGCATCACATCAGGAAATCACATACTGTCATTTGTGAAGGAAATGGGCTGATAAAAAAGGAAGTGTGTTCAGGAAGTGTTAACTTTTCTTATTCCCTTAGAGGCTCTTGTTGTGACCTTTGAGTTAGCATTTAGAATCTTTCTGCAATAGCTCTTCACTAGCGATATTGTGATTTAGGGACAGTTATTAATGTCATCTTCTTGTATCTTTCTCCTGTAAACCATTATATCTTCATTTGGCTGTAAATCTACTTCTCTGACCTCTGTCATTCAGTAAATACATTTTCAAAAACTGCAAGTGTTGTAATGTGTATTTAACGCTGTTTTTGGTGCCTGGGAAAGCAGACAGAGAACAGGTTTGTTTCTGATATATTTTAGAAAGCAGCTAAGACAGATGCATAATTATAGCAAAGGAAATGGTTAGGACTTCTTGCAGAGTCTGCTTACTCAAGCATGAGTGCATGTGTACACTGAAAGTGCACACACACCCACAACAAATTTGAATAAAGCAACAATGGTACATAAACAAAACTGTTCTTTTGGGACTTGTGTCCACTGTAGTGTGTGTACTGATCTGAATTAACACTTTGTTTTAGGTGCCTGGAAACTCAGCTCATTTCATATGTATCTTAGAAAGTAGATAAGGCAATTGTGTAATTATTACAAAAATAAAAAATGGTACTTGTTAACATGCACCGACAGACACCCCCAAACCCAACACATACCCACCAAATCTGTATAAGTTAGTAGTGGCACATGGAATCACCATGCCTTCAGAGTTTGGCAACTTTGTAGTTTATTTTGACGTGTAGCATGCAGAGATCTTCTCCCTGCATGGGAGGAAGGCTTTGTCCTTTATGTTAAAAACTCACAAGCAAACTTTAGTTTAAACAGTTTATTGTGAGCATAGATGTTACGTTGTCCTATCTCGCCTTCATTCTTACATGTGGGTTCGGAACCAATCCTCAGCTCCGACTCGGCCAATTACAAAGCTTGAAGTCTCCAATTTGGCTCATGGCAAGGTAGGTATCCCATAAGGCAGTGGTAATAATCCTCAGATCTCGTTTGCCGCTTTGAATTCAGAAGTGCTCTTCTTGGCCATGGCTAAGTTTAATCTTTTTCTAAATTTTTTCATACTTGTAGCTTGTTTTATTCTTAGTAGTTAGTTTGATTGTAGCTAGAATACTGTTATTTAGCATTGCTCTTATTACACAGTAGTTTGTTATATTGTAGTCGCTAGTTTGTCAACTCTTTGGTCGATGTTTTTCCGCAGGCCTGTTGTTGGTATCCCGTAGAGGTAGTTAGTTATCTATATTTAGTAATTAGCTTTTTGCGAGTCCTGATAATGTGTCAATTTATAGGACTTGCTGTTTAGTCCATTGTGTTGTGCTGCCTTGTGTTCCCAGGCTTAGATGTCTTAGTTAAGCGTTTTTCAAAGGCTAGGCCCATTTAAGTTAGAGGACTTAGTCCTCTTATCATACTGTTGCCTTCCTTTCTGCTTTACCAAGGCTAGGACCATTTGAGTTAGCGGACCTAGTCCTTTCCTCTCCTTTCGTGTGCTGTGTTTGTCGTCCCTTATAGTTGAGGTCCGTTTAAGTTAGAGGACCTAGCTAATTCCCCTTCTATTTTCTCTGTCTGTTGAAAGCTAGTGTTTTTCTAGGATGTCCAAAGAAAAAGAAAAGAATCATAAACCTTTGGGTTTTAAAAAGTGCCAAAAATGTAATAAAAAAATGTCCATAACTGATGGCCACACTGTCTGTGTCTACTGTTTAGGGGCCATTCATTTGCAAGAGAGTTGTACTTTTTGTCATGCTTTTAGCTCGAGGGTCCTTGAAGAAAGGAAGAACAAGCTCATTTTGAAAGGTCTTCTGAAACCATCCTTTGAGGAAGCCTTAGATAGATGTTCTTCGTGTTTCACTGTTGCAGTCATTACATTTGGGTAATCTGCTGGCAGGTTGCCCTCAGTCGGCCTGAATTCCAAAGTTCTGGGTCCTGCGTCGGCCGCTGTCCTCTCTTCCATGACGTCAGGTCGTCAGGGGTATAAAACATGCAGCCGACGCCATTTTCTTTAGTCTTTCTTGCTGCGCGGTGCCTGAAGCAGAAGTATTTCGCAAGTGCTGGTCAGCCGACTCCTGAAATATTCGAGTTTGAGTTTCAGAACCGAAGTCTTCAATAAAGCTAAGTACCCCATTGGGGAAACTTTTTTTCTTGCTCCATACCGATGTCAGAAAAAGTTAATAATTGTGTTACTTGTGGGAAGCAAATGCCTCATAAGGATTTCCATTTATACTGTATTCCTTGCCTAGGCCCTGATCACAACATGCCTGGCTGTCGGTTTTGTGCTAGATTTAACCAACGCAATATTAAGCGTCGGTATATTTTTGCATCAGAGTATTTTGGAAACAGATTTAACTACCCAGAAATGTCGTCTGATAGCAATCCGACTACTGGAGTACATAAATGCAAAGAAAAGGACAGAGAAAGGCAGTTGAGATCCAAAACTGACGACAAAGCTTCTCCTAAGCCAGTCGCTGGTACTCAGTAAGGTGCTTTTGCAGCCCCTGATACCCACTACCTTCGAGTCGCAGGCCTCTACCGACACCCATGTGGAGTCCGGCATGCCGCAAGATACTCAAGGTATTGGACCGACGGATATATCTCCCTTGGATGGGTCCGGAGCCGCTGAGCAGGCACTGGCTTCTGATGGTGTATTCAGACCTCAACATTTGTATATCAAACCGACGACAGCTGCAAAACCAAAGACAAAAGCAACTTCTAAAACTAAAAAAATGACGCATGAGCCACGTGCACATGCCTCTATGCCTAAAAAGCAGATGATCAAAATGGCTGAAGACTTTATTACCTTGATCAGGGGTACCCATCCCCCTCCAGATAAGAGGCCTAGGCAAGACACTGATTATGAATCTTCAGATCAAGTTTCTATTTCTTCTGATTCCTCTTCTGATCAGGAATTATCTATACCTCCCTATGAGGATTCTGATGCTGAGGAGCCTGTTCCATCTGCATCTCCTCCTGAGGATTATTCATTTGGAGAAACCTTGCATACTTTGAGGGAGCAATCTGAAGTAGGCAGACTTCATTTGTCTGCAACCTGTGGGTATCTGATCCGACCTCGGATCCAAGCCGGCATTTCAAAAGCTTAGGCTCCGAGCTCCTAGCTCCTCCCTCTACCCATAATCCCCTGCCAAGTCCTAACTGACCTCAGATTTCGTTTGCCGCTTTTCAAGTTGCAACGGACTCCTCGAGCTCCTGGTTAAAGATAAGAGTTTTGACTAAAAAATTTTGAAAACTTTAAACTTTTAAAATTGAGTTAGTTAGAGTGTATGTGTTAGGCTTTCCTCTCTCTATCTTGTTAATTTTTTTCACAGGTTTTGCGTAGTTTGTGTGTTTGTTTGTACTGTGTGCTTTAGGCCTGTTAGGGCTTAGGATGTCAGAAGCCCATAAGGCAGTGTTTTCTAAATGTACCGAGTGTGGCCATAAGCTGTCCCCAGCGGATGGCCACACTCGGTCATCTTGGGGTTGAACACCTGTCATCTGGTTGTACCATTTGTGTAGGGTTCAACCCCCGAGCTTTAAGGGAGCGGAGGTCGAAGCTTGTTCTGGCGGGACTTCTCCCTCCAGATGCGGCTCCGGCCTCTGCCCCTACTAGCCAGCAGCCTTCAGTGGGTGCTGCGGTCTCCCCTCCCCCGGCTGGGACTCAACCTCCCTCCAAAAAGCCGGAGGAGAGGGAGACTTCAAGGGAGAAAGAGAAGAAGGAGAGACACAAGGAGAGGCACCACAAACGGAGAGCCGAGACCTCAAGTTCGGCTCCTCCGTCTAAACGGGTTTCCCCTGTGTCTTCTAGATCTCCTCCTCCTCGGCTCCACTCCCCTCGGTTCTCTTCTGGGCCCGAGGAGGAGGAGGCTAGCCCTTCAGTGAGGTCCCAGAGGCGGCTCTCTAGGTCTGCTTCGGTGGCCTCATCTAGATCCACCTTTTCCATGAGCGAAGCAGACATGGACCAGATGATGAGGCGTTTCATCCAGGCCCAAATGCAAATGGGAGTGCTCTTAGCCCCCCCCCCATCCGGGAGGGGCTTCGACCCCTTTTTTCGCCCCCTTGGCTCCTTCTCCGACCCACACCCTGGGTTCGGAGCTGTCGGTGCCGGGCAGAGTTGGATCCGGGAGTGGGTCAGATCCGATAGGTCGGCGCACCTCGGATCCGACCCATCCCTTGAGTGCTTGGTGCCGGACCCGACCTCTCGAGCCGAGGCGAGCCTCGGATCCGAGGGAGCTGGTGTGTCTTCGGCTCCGTCTAAGTCGGAGCACACGGTCTCGGATCCGGCGGTTTCGCTCCGACTCGATCCGTCGTCGGATCCGGTGGGGTCGGCTCTCGGGCGTGAGAAGCTGGCTCCCCCTCGGCCTTCGACGTAGTGGAAAGGGAGCTGTTGAGGACTACCGGACCCCCGGTCCCTGCCACGGCTCCACCCCGCACTCCCTTGCAGTTTGGCCAGGCTCCCATCAGCCGGTCCCAGGGACAGCCCGCCTCGATATCCCAGGTAGTTCCCTTGGAACATCTAGCTGCTGAAGAGGACTCCTCGGACAGTCCCCCCGAGGAAGTGCCTCGGAAGCGTAAGTGCAAAAGGAGGCACATGGACTCCCCAGAGTCCATTATTGAAGACACAGACTTGGATGAAGGGGAGGGCTCCCCAAGATCACTCCCGGAAGACGTCTCCTTTGGAGACATTATGGAGATGTTAAGGATCGGGGGGGGGGGTGGTCTGCCCCCAAGGCCTCCTCAGACGAGTCTGTGTTCTTGGAGGCATTCGAGGCGGGTCCATCTACCTCTTGGGTGTCCCCTCCTGCCGATCCTCTGGTGGACCTTATATCCACCAGAGCATGGAAGGATCCGGACACCGTTGAGCCTGTACCCAAGCGTCCGGACCGTATCCTGAGGGCCCCCCGGTAGATGCCATGATGATGGCTGCAGCCACGAAGAGGGAGTTAGCACAGGAGAGTCCCTCTATGCATCCTCCGGGCAAGGAGTCCCGCTCGATGGATCGCATTGGGAAGCGAGTTTTTAGTTCAGCAACCTTCTCTTTGAGAGCGCTGAACTACATGGCACATGTTATCAGGATGCAGCGGGACCTGATTAAAGAGTACACTGCATCCCCCCCAGAGTCCATGTCGGGTGAGGACAAACAAGTGTACTCCACCCGTATGGCCACTCTTAGAGCAGTTTCCAATACGTCTATGCGGCTACTTTCTCACGCTACCGAGGGAGCCACTAGAGCTAGCGGAGCGGGCCTAGTCATGAGGCGTCAGGCCTGGCTCCGCCACTGTGATTTCGCAGAGCCCTTCAAGGCGACTTTCGCGAATGCCCCCTTTGATGGTTCTGCCTTGTTTGGCAAAACTGTTCGCGAAACGTTAGTCCAGAGCGAGAAGGACGGGAAGACGCTGTCTGCCGTCGGAGTCCGCTTCTCAGCTCCCCAGAGGTCCTTCTCGAAGAACCAAAAGGGACAGAAGAAGATGTGGTTCCGGAAGTCGCAGCAATCCCAACCTGCTCCAGATAACCAGTCCTTCCGTGGCAGAGGAGGACAGGAAGGTCGCCGTCCTAGAGGCAGAGGGGCTCCTAGAAACTTTGGGTCCAGAGAACCTTTCTCCGACAGACCCACGCAACAGCCCTGAAGGGTTGCCCGGCTGTCCGTCTCTGGAGGCAGTCGGGGGGCAATTTTCGAGGCACCTGACTTCTTGGGAGTCAATCACATCAGACCGTTGGGTGCTTTGTGTGATATCCAGAGGTTATACCATTCCCCTGAGCAAAATCCCCAGATCCCGCAGCCTCCCCGATGTACCACCCGACCAAAGGGAGGCAGCAGCTGTCGAAATCGAGCAGCTGCTAGAAAAAAGAGCCATCCAGTGCATCCCCCGAGATCAGACCGGATCAGGGTTTTACTCCAGGTTCTTCTTGGTGCCAAAGAAAATGGGGGACTTAAGACCGATATTAGACCTTTCCCTGCTGAACCTGTCAGTAACCAAGCAAAAGTTCCGGATGGTCACCCTACAATCTATACTCCCCCTCTTGCGGGAGAACGATTGGATGTGCTCTATCGACCTCAAGGACACGTACTACCACATTCGGATGGACAGACGGTCCAGGAGGTTCCTTCGCTTCCGGCTGGGAGCCAGCCACTACCAGTTCAGGGTCCTCCCTTGGTCTCACCTCTGCCCCCAGGGTGTTCACCAAGGTACTAGCAGTAGTAGCGGCCCACCTGAGACTCCAGGGATTACAGGTCTTTCCGTACCTGGACGACTGGCTCCTGACTGCATCATCAAGGCATCTACTGTGCTCAGCCAGGGACTATTTCCTTCTTATAGCCCCAAGGCTGGGCATCACCATAAACTGGGAAAAATCTTTACTGCACCCCACACAACTTATAGATTTCATAGGAGGAAGGTTGGACACAAGATCAATGCGGGCCTTCCTCACCCCAGACAGGCTGTCCAGCCTGAGGTGTCATATCACAGCAGTCCTACAACCGTTTCCGATGGCGGCTTCGGTCCTGAGGGCCCTGGGTTCAATGGCAGCTGCTATTCCACTTCTTCATGTTCGCTTACACATACAGGTTCTTCAATGGACCCTACAGGTCCAGTGGTCCCCGCTATACTCCTCTCTCAACAGCCCGATAGCGGTCAGCAAGGCATGCAAGGACTCCCTGTTTTGGTGGCTCCAGTCTCCGGAGCCTCTAGCAGGGAGACCCTTTTGTGCAACATTCCCCTGAGCCACGGTGACTACGGACGCTTCTCGCCTCGGGTGGGGGGGGCATTCTGCGGGCAAAATTGTCCAAGGCACGTGGAACACCTCAGAGACCTTGTTGCATATAAATGTCCTGGAGATGAGGGCGGTGCTCCTAGCGTTGAAAGCACTTCACAGCCTTCTTCCTACGGGGACTATTGTGATCCAGACAGACAACATGTCGGTAGTCTGGTACATCAACAAGCAGGGAGGAACCAGGTCCTACCCCCTTTGTCGAGAGGCCATGAGAGTCTGGGAATGGGCAATTTCCACCAAACGCTTTCTTGTAGCAACGCACATTCCGGAAAAATCCAACATCCTTGCGGACAAGCTCAGTCGCACCATTCTTTCCCCGCACGAATGGTCTCTCAATCCTCTGGTAGCGAAGAAGATTTTTGCCATCTGGGGCAACCCTGTTGCGATCTTTTTGCTTCTCACTCAAACGCAAATGCGACAGTTTCTTCACTCTACTTCCCCCACCTGGGGAATCCCCGAGAGACGCTCTGGTACATGCTTGGCCTCCCGGTCTCCTTTATGCCTATCCTCCACTACCTCTGATGCAGAGGCTCTTGCAGAAAGCCAACAGTTTAGGGAGCAGAATGATTCTCATTGCCCCGTTCTGGCCTCGTCAGCCCTGGTTCCCTTATGTATGGTCTCACAAAGTGAATCCGCCCTGGATTCTGGATCCGATCCCGGATCTCATCTCCCATCCTCTAGGACTCCCGGTCCCGAATCTACACACCCTGAAATTGGCAGCCTGGCTGCTCCAGTTCCATCCTTGATTAGGACTCCCGGTATCTCATCACCTGTCAAGGCCATTTTAGTGGCGGCTCATAAACCTTCCACTAGGAAGGTTTATCGGAGCAAATGGAAAAGGTTTTCTATTTGGGGGGTCCAGAAAAATGTTGATCCTTTTTCAGCACCTATGTCTGCGGTACTGGACTTCTTAACATACCTCTTTCATCAAGGGGCTAGTTCTTCCACAGTAAAGGTACAAATGGCAGCGATTTCCCATTATCATATGGGTCATGAGTCTGCTCCCCTCATGACTGCGAAACTTTGCAAGACCTTTCTTAAAGGAGTTTTTCTGTTGAGGCCACTGGTCAAAGAAGCTGTGCCACCTTGTGACCTATCCTTAGTTCTACAGGCCCTTACTGCTCCCCCCTTTGAGCCTGCAGCTTCTGCAGATCTAAAGTACCTTTCCTGGAAGACTGCTTTCTTGGTAGCCATCACATCAGCCAGAAGAGTGTCGGAACTTCAGGCTCTATGCATCAAACCGCCTTACCTCTCCTTTTTTCCCGATAGGGTGTGCCTCAGGACCAAACCATCTTTTCTTCCAAAAGTTTCTTCGGAATCTAATATTAATCAATCAATCAACTTACCTGTGTTTTTCCCCAACTATAAAAACAAAGGAGAATATAAGCTGCATTCTTTAGATGTTCATAGACAATTGCGCTTTTACATTCACAGAACGGCTGGTCATAGACAATCAGATCAACTGTTCATCTCCTTTGCTAAATTTGCTATGGGCAAAGCGGTTTTCAAACTCACACTGTCGAGATGGATTGCTAATTGTATTCTGCAGGCTTATGACACTTCAGGTAGGCCTGCTCCTCAAAGGATTACTGCTCACTCTGCTAGGGCAGTTTCCACGTCAGCCGCGTTTAAGTCCCGAGTGCCATTGGATGATATCTGCGCGGCAGCCACTTGGGCCTCGTCTCATACCTTCATTTCTCATTATAAGGTGGATGTTGTTTCCAGGGGAAGAGCATCCTTTGGCTCAGCGGTGCTCCGGAACATCCTTCCATGACGGCCCAAGATTTAGGTAGCTGGGGACTCTGTCCCACAGGTTGCAGACAAATGAAGTCTGCCTACTTCAGATTTAGACGTTATGTACTCACCATAACGTTCCATCTGAGTAGGTGACTTCATTTGGATGCAACCATCCCCCCCTCCATCCCCCTGACCTTTATACAACAAGAGTTTATTCATCTATTTAGATACTTTTTATTCTAGTATTATATAGGCAAACTCAATCTGAGGTCAGTTAGGGCTTGGCAGGGGATTATGGGTAGAGGGAGGAGCTAGGAGCTCGGAGCCTAAGCTTTTGAAATGCCAGCTCAGATCCGAGGTCGGATCCGATACCCACAGGTTGCATCCAAATGAAGTCACCTACTCAGATGGAACGTTATGGTGAGTACATAACTTCTAATTTTCACTGGCAGAGTCAAGACTTCTCAGAATCAAAAAAGAGGCTCAGGGATTTCCTTCTTCTCCCTCAGCACAAGCCTTTAGCCATTCCCCCTGTTTTAGACATTGTGGATGATGTGTTTTTGGAGTCAAGCTTGGCCCCTGACTCCTTAACTCCGGCTCCCAGTAAGCCTGACAGATATTACAGGGTTTCTGACTCACATAAATTTTTATTTAGAAACCCTGCTTCTGATCCTGAAACTATTTCACAGGGTCCAGAGGGAGTTAAGGCCTCAACAGCAAAAACTCCTACTCCCTCTGACAGAGATTCAAGGGCACTAGACAGATGGGGAAAAAAAGTTTACACATCTGCAACCTCAGCATAGTTTTCTTTTTTGTGTGATACAGGAGGTTTTCCCAAGTGCACGGGGGGGGTGATTTGATTAACTACACACTTGAATGTGAGCTACGTTGGATTTTAAGATGTAAAGCTGACCAACTACCTGGCTTGAATGAGAAGGTGAATTTAAGACCTATATTAAAGAAAAGGAGGTGTTTTAGACCGAGAAAGTAACTCTATTCCCTTTGATTATATGCCCATGTGTTTATGTTCTACCACCTTCTATATGTACTAACTTTTAAGGTTGCCAGCACCATAACATCTTTTAAGACAGACATATGCATGTGATATCACACCCTATACATATTAGTTGCTTTTAAAGTTTTGTGTTTATTTGTTTTTTAGGTACTTACGTATTATCGCAACCACATTTTCACGGCAATACCGGGTTGCTTACTAGATATGTTAATGTTGTTTTAAAGTAAAGTGTATGTTGTTTTCTTTAAAAGCCCAGGTTGTTTTCTGGTGTTCTCAGTGAAATCTACAGTCAACCGCTGTGTTGTTTCATGCTTTTGTTTCTACTTCGTTGTTGCTTGCGACAGTGCAAGTGCACTGCATAAGTGCACTGCACGCAGCACTTTCTGGCAGCAAATGCTGTCAATTGTCTTCATTGGTCTTTAGTAATTTTGTCTTTCAGTGTCTTCTGTCTAATGCTGTCACCTTCTTTAAAGAAGATAAAGACAGAAGAGACAGGAAAGAAACTGAGTGGCTGATTTCCATTTCCTGATCTGTATTTCTATTTTAAAACAATGTTGTTTTTATATATTGTATTATCTGGTTTTATGTCGTTTTTTAACATCATTTTTAATGTTATTCTGAGCTGCTTTGCCACTGAATTGTGTGTACATGTGATGTTATTTGCTAGCCAATAGGAGAGTTTGTACTAGTATTTAAAGATGTTGAAATGATGTTTATATGGAACGTCTGAAGAAGCCTAATGGTGAAAGCGCTCACGTCTTTTTAATAAACGTTTTGCAACAACTTTATACCTTCCGTTTTGTTTCGGAGATTTGTGAGACTGTATTGGCTTGATATTGCCGCTGCCATAGGACTCTGTGCATGCTGCTGGTTTTTGGACTTGTTGTTATTTATTTGCTGAGTACAGAGTCCGAGCTCCGTTGGCTCTGTGTGTTTGTTTGCTGTGCAGTTGTTATATTTTTAGTTTCACACGAGCCCAGGAGGATGGCGGAAACAACTACATGCAATGTGGTACTTCCGTATGTACCGGAGTCGGAAATGACCAATCGGAGAACCGAACGGTTCGAACGGTGCGTGAGAGGAGCCGATAATCTTTTGCTGGTTTATGAACCCAGTTTAGACACGGAATTGGACAATATTGACAATACATTGGTAGCCACTTTAACGGATGAGTTAAGCCGCTTGGAGCTAGACTTTTTAAAGCTAAAAAAACTTCAACTTGAACGCCAGTACTTTGAGGCGTGTATTAGCAAGAGGATTGTTCCACGTGGTTTGAGAGTGTTAAAGATGCCTACATCAGGTAACACATATCCGGAGTTACTGTATAAGTGGCAACAATTGAACTTGGAAGTTAGTTTTAACTACATGAAGTTGTTAAATGAATTTCATTTGAAAGAGGAAGATGACCTTAGAATGTCTGTTAATCAATTATATCTTACTATAAGAGCTAAATACTCTGATGAAATGTTGAATGTTAGATTGGATAAAGTAGTTGATAATGTTTCATTGTTTGAAAAAAGGCTCTTGGAACAAAAGAAAAGTAAGATTTTAAGAGACACAAGGGATTTTAAAAATAATCATGTTTTTACCTGGCCCAGACCTTCCAGTAATGTGAATGGTGTGAATAATGCATATGTGACTGGCAGAAATGTAAGGGATGTTACTTCTGTAGGTGCTGGCAATACTGCTACTAGCAGGAATATTAATGATGATAACCTAGTGGGTTCACGCAGGGTGGGAGATAATGTGAACAGTATTTTTAATGAAATAGCAGATGCTAATGTTTCAAATAATACACAGAGGCCGCAAGGTCAGACCATACAACCCCCTGTAGCTACCTTAAACCGTGTAGCTACATTGAATAGCGACGCAGCTCCTACTACTGGTAATATGGAGCCTTTGAATCATGATGTTTCTGTTAGGAGAAAGGTTCCATTAACAGGGACAGGCACTGGAGTAGTACAGAATGTTAATACTAATAATTTATTTAATCCTTTTCCGATAGCACAACAACGTGTAGGGAGGTATCGATCACAGAGCAGAGGCCGGTACAAGAGAAAGGGGTCAGACAGCGAACAACGAGGTCCCACCCTGAAGAAAATGTGGGAGAGGGTTGGGAATCGCTGATTATAAATATCTCTACTAGAGAGTTGACTATCTATGAGCAACAAGTGTTAAACATGGGCCTGAGCTTCATTCCTACGTCGTACAGTGACTTAGTAGAGTCCATATTGGATGTTCGAATGTTTGTTAGGAACGTACAATTGAAGTTAGAATTTGGTGGTTATGGAGAGGATCGGTCTAACTCAGTGTTTCGGTGTAATAGTACTTATACACCTCATTTGCATCCACTCCTAGAAACCTTCTCACAGTTAGTAGAGAAGGGCATATATGCCCACTCTGATTTGAATAAAGATGTTTATAAGAGGAGAACAGGTAATTTGAACTTTAATCAAAGGAAGGCATTAACATCATTGAGGTCTGATCCTACCATCATGATCAGGCCGGCAGATAAAGGAGGCCCTGTAGTTGTGATGGATTTAGATTGGTATAGAGCTAGTATGGTGAGTCTATTATGTGATAAGTTTTATGAAAAAATTACGATGACCCAGGTCACAGAGATGGTCTTTCAAGTGTATGGAATGTTGGATGACTTATTAATGTCTGAAGACATTACTTTTGAGTTATATTCTTACTTGAAAGTTAGTAATCCACGAATACCAATCATTCAAGGTCTTCCTAAAGTTCATAAGTCCTTGTTAACACCACCAATGAGGCCAATCGTGGCTGCCCAAGGTTGGTTAACAGAACCCATGTCTATTTTTGTAGAATATTATACTAGACCCCTTGTTGATGCAACTACACACATTCTAAAGGACAGTAAACAGTTTTTGATCGAGTTATATGAATATACAAAGACATTAGATGATCACGCTGAGTATGTTCTGGTTACCCTAGATGTGGTTAGTCTTTTCACTACCATACCTAACGATCTAGGGGTAACATGGTTCCAACAATTTTTACGATCTGGATCTGGACTAACTGCTAAAATGGTTGAGTTGATCTCTTTGTTTATGGAAACGATCTTACATAACAATGTATTCATTTTTGGGGACTCAGTATTCTCTCAGAGGGATGGTGTGGCAATGGGAACACCCTGTGCCAATAGCTACGCTAATGTAGTGATGGCACAGTGGGAAGACTCATTTTTGTTTAAATCTAGGTTTTTTAGAGAGGGTGTTGGTTTTTACAAAAGATTTGTGGACGACCTCTTCTTGATTTGGCATGGCAACATGGAGGAGTTGAGATCCTTTGTAGATGCAATAATTGCTTCTACTGAATTCTTGAGGTTCACATACACTTGTTCAAGAGAAAATATATCTGTTTTAGATGTTAGTATAGTCAGACTTCCTTCGGGATTGTTGAATACTTCTATTCATCGCAAGCTATGTTTCAGGAACACGTTTTTACACAGGTGTAGTATGCACCCCTGTCACGTGTTCAGTAATGTAATGAAGGGTCAACTTATGCGAGCCTCAAGGTTGAACCCTTGTGATACTGGGTTTGAAGAAGAGGTTGCTAGGTTAAGGACTATGTTCCTAGAGAGGGGATATGACCAACAAACCTTTGATTTTGCAGCGGACGAGGTACATAGGCTTCGGTCCACTACAGCTAGACCTTATTTTTCTAACAATGCTCATGCATTAGAGTATCAGGAGGTTCCTGTTTCAGGTTTTGTTAGGGCACCTATCTTCTACACGAGAGATGCATCCTTTTTGAAAGAACTAATGAGTAAACATTGGGAGATTTTGAATTTAAACCAAGAAATAAGTAAGTTAGTGGGACCAGCTCCATTGATTGTTTATAAGAATAAATCAAATTTGAAAAGTTTACTGTGTTATAAGGGAGTATCGATGTGTAATGGCAGTAATATGAAAGGCTACAATACTAGAGATTGTGGTAGTTGCAATCAATGCAATTTGATAGACACTAGAACGTGTTTTGTCAACCCACATAATAACCATGTTTTTAGTTTTGATACAGGTACCAACTGTATGAGTAGGAACGTGGTGTATTTGGCTAGGTGTACGGCATGTACATCATTTTACATAGGTAAAACCAATAGGACCCTACGCGAAAGGATCAGGGAACACCAGTATCATATAAGGTTAGGTACAGATGTTAATTCACTAGCCAAACATGTAAAAATATGTGGCCCTCAGCATAGTTTTCTTTTTTGTGTGATACAGGAGGTTTTCCCAAGTGCACGGGGGGGTGATTTGATTAACTACACACTTGAATGTGAGCTACGTTGGATTTTAAGATGTAAAGCTGACCAACTACCTGGCTTGAATGAGAAGGTGAATTTAAGACCTATATTAAAGAAAAGGAGGTGTTTTAGACCGAGAAAGTAACTCTATTCCCTTTGATTATATGCCCATGTGTTTATGTTCTACCACCTTCTATATGTACTAACTTTTAAGGTTGCCAGCACCATAACATCTTTTAAGACAGACATATGCATGTGATATCACACCCTATACATATTAGTTGCTTTTAAAGTTTTGTGTTTATTTGTTTTTTATATACTGTATTACCTGGTTTTATGTCATTTTTTAACATCATTTTTAATGTTATTCTGAGCTGCTTTGCCACTGAATTGTGTGTACATGTGATGTTATTTGCTAGCCAATAGGAGAGTTTGTACTAGTATTTAAAGATGTTGAAATGATGTTTATATGGAACGTCTGAAGAAGCCTAATGGTGAAAGCGCTCACGTCTTTTTAATAAACGTTTTGCAACAACTTTATACCTTCCGTTTTGTTTCGGAGATTTGTGAGACTGTATTGGCTTGATATTGCCGCTGCCATAGGACTCTGTGCATGCTGCTGGTTTTTGAACTTGTTGTTATTTATTTGCTGAGTACAGAGTCCGAGCTCCGTTGGCTCTGTGTGTTTGTTTGCTGTGCAGTTGTTACATCTGCAACCTTGGCAATCAGGGCCTTAAACTGTCAATTTCATATGCTAAAGTACCAACAATACGTTATGGGATTGCTGAAACAGAAAATGATGTTGATTTCAGAATGTGCAGAAAATAAAGAATTGCAGGAATTATTGCATGCAGCTCAACAAGTTGGAAAGCATACTTTGCAATGTGATTTTGATTCCATAGAGGCCTCCTGCAGGGCTGCAGTTACTGGATCTTTGATTGGAAGGCATGCCTGATTAAAGGAACAAAATTTACCTGATCATGTTAAAGCTAAATTGCTAGATGCACCTTTACAGCATGATTCTCTGTTTGATGTTAAGGCAGAAGAGGTTTTAAAGAAAATGGAAGACAAAGCTAAGTCTATGCAAACTGTTAAAGACTTCTTACAAATGCAGCCACCAAGATTCAGTAGACACTGGCCTACAAAAAATTGGTCCTTTCCTGTGTCAGACTGAGCTCAAAGGGACAGATCCAGACGCCCTAAGGGTTCCAGATACCAGGCACAAGTTTCATACAGGTCAAAGCAATGGGGAGCTTCTACCTCCAAATCTGGAGGAGATAAAGCGCAAACCTACAGAAAACAATCCCAATGACTTCCCTCTGCCTACACCAAGCACTTATCTTTTGGCAGCACCCATAGGGGAAAAGTTATCACTTTTTGCTCAAAATTGGCAGTTAATAACCCAGGGCAAGTGGGTACTAAACATAGTATCACAGGGATACAGATTCCATTTTCATACTCTGCCAATGGCAAATGGTTGGCAAGATCTGCCAAAAAATCAGTGGGTAGAGGCACAGAAACAGGTTACGTCCCTCATGGATATGGGGGCCATTCAGCCAGTACCAGAACAGGAAAAAGGACAAGATTTTTACTCTACTGTTCTTGGTACCCAGAAAGGACAAGGCCTGGCGGCCAATACTGGATTCATCAATTTTGAACACATACCTGGACATTCCAAAATTCAAAATGCTGACTTTGCAGCAGCTTCTGCCCATGCTGGGCAAGAATGCTTGGCTGGTGACATTAGACCTAAAAGAGGCATACCTGCATGTCCCAATAAGACAATCGTGCAGAAGATACCTCAGATTCAAGACTGGCTTAATGCATTACCAATTCTCTGCACTGCCCTTTGGCTTATCTACTGCGCCCAGGGTCTTTACAAAGTGCCTGGCACCAGTAATTGCATTTTGCAGACAAAGACGTATACAAATATATCCTTACTTAGATGACTGTCTCATTCAAACAGAGAACAAGGACATTCTTCTTCGACACCTGACGTTTGTGAAAAGGCTTCTAACATGCCCTAGGGTACACAGTAAACGAAAAGAAATCACAACTGGTACCCTCTCAAAAGATAACATTCCTGGGTGCAAGCTTGAATACAACTGCCCAGATAGCTTACCTCATGCCAGACAAGCAAAGGCAACTGACTACTTACTTCAAACTGATGGCAACAAAAACCCATTTATCTGCAAGACAAATTCTGCAGGCTCTGGGCTTCATGGCATCCTGCATCCTACTGATTCCATATGCAAGACTGCATATAAGGAAACTTCAATGGTACCTGAAAAGTTTATGGAGTCAACATTCTCACAGTCTGGAAGCAATGATTCCTCTCATTCCCTGCCTACAGCAGGAGTTTCTATGGTGGGCAAAGGCATGTCACCAAAACATGGGATGGGCCTTCACTCTCCCCCCCGCCAGTCAAGCCTTAACAGACACCTCGGATTATGCCTTGGGGGCTCACAAGGCAGGAAGATGCATTTAGGGCATATGGACCCCAAAACAAATGCATCTACATATCAACCAGAAAGAGATGTTAGCTGTTCAAAATGCCCTAACAACCTTCAAAGACTTACTTCATCCAGGACAACTACTGATAAAGACTGACAACACCACAGTCATGTGGTATATAAACAAGCAAGGGGACACACACTCATACCCCCTTTGCAGATTAGCCAGGGCACTGTGGGACACAGCTTTGACCTACTAAATACATCTTCAAGCTCAATTCCTGCCAGGAAAACAAAATACACTGGCAGACGATTTAAGCAGAAACCTTATGGATCCTCACGAGTGTAAACTAAATCCACAAGTCTTCAGCATGATAACAGAGAAATGGGGGAGCCCAGACATAGATCTATTTGCCTCTCCTCAGAATTATCAATTGAAAAGATTCTGCACAAGGACTTATCACAGACAAGCATGGGAAGTGGATGCCCTATCCTTCAGTTCGAAAAACCTATCAGTTTACTCCTTTCCTCCTCTGCCTTTTCTCCCCAAGGTCCTCCTAAAAGTCAGACAAGAGAAACCTAAGATGATACTAATTGCCTCGGACTGGCCCCGCCAGTACTGGTATCCAGTCCTAAGGAACTTGTCTCAATACCCAGCTTGGACCTTAACTCAAAGACCTCAACTATTGTCCCAGCAAAACAATCAGATCCTGCACAATCAACTACAGACACTGAACCTGGCAGCATGGCTGATCATGCAGTTATACAAACAACACCTCAGTAAAGCTGTGATGGATGTCATTTTGGAAGCCAGAAGGCCTAGTACTAGAAAATCTTATGCTAACAAATGGAAGAGATTCTATGCTTGGAATCAAGCACAAGGAACTGATACAGCAGAACCAAATATTCCTCAGATATTACAATACTTAACTGAGATGCTCGGCAAAGGCCTATCTTTCTCATCAATTAAAATCCATGCCTCTGCCATTTTGGCTCATTACAATACAGAGCCACCAATCTTTTCTCATCCTTTACTAAAGCAGTATCTTAGAGGAGCCAAAAATGTAAGGCTTCCTAGAAGATCACCATTACCTGCATGGGACCTCAGATATGTGTTGGAAAAGCTCATTCTGCCTCCATTTGAACCAGCTGCTACTGTTGATATAAAGTTCTCATCATGGAAAACAGGTCTGCTATTAGCAGTTACTTTAGCAAGAAGAGTTTCAGAGCTACAGGCCCTCATGGCTGTAGAGCCTTTTATCATATTTTACCCAGACAGGGTGACTCTGAGGACAAATCCTACTTTTATGCCTAAGGTGGTTTCCAGTGTGGCTCTTAACCAAACAATTCATCTGCCAACCTTTTATCCAAATCTGCAGAACAAGGGGGAGAGAATTCTGCATTCCTTGGATGTACACAGACAGCTAAGATTCTACTTGAGCAGGACTAAAGCTCTGAGAAAAACTGGGCAATTACTAGTGTCATATGCTGCAGGATCAGAAGGAAAGGCCATTTCAAAGCAGACAATTTCAAAGTGGATAAGCCACTGCATCCGTTTCTGCTACTTACACCATGGTAAACCTGTGTCCAAGGGCATTAGGTATCATTCCACCAGAGCTGCTGCTACTTCAGCAGCCTTTCTCAGAAGAGTACCAACCAAAGACATTCTAGAGGCTGCTACTTGGAGTTCTGTTCACACCTTTACAAAGCATTATCGTTTGCCTCTCTACTCTAAGTCCAGGGTAGGCTTTGCCACTGCAGTTCTGCAGGGCCTTATAGCCGCACCTAATGCTGTTTAGCTCCAGCCTCCCAACCATAGCTTTGGGTTTCTACCCAAATATAATGACTGTAGCAGTGAAACACGAAGAATATAGTACAGTTGTGTACACTTACCATAAATGTAGATGTTTGAGTGTATGCACTGTTGCAGTCCAGGTTACCCTCCCGCCATCCCCCTGTCATTCTGGAGTTTATCTTTCCTTCTCTATCTTCTACAACCTATGTGGTGTATTTGCTTGTAGATGAAGGTAAAGTTTATATTGATGCATGTGTGTGTGTGTATATATATATATATATATATATTTATTTTGCTACCTTTTTGGGGGCAGCTGACATTGAGGACAAGAAAAACTAAAGAAAATGGCGTTGGCTGCATGTTTTATACCCCTGACGACCTGACATCATGGAAGAGAGGACAGCGGCTGACACAAGACCCAGGACTTTGGAATTCTGGCCGACTGAGGGCAACCTGCCAGCAGATTACCCAAATGTAATGACTGCAACAGTGAATACACCCAAACATCTACATTTATGGTAAGTGTACACAACTGTACTTTCTTCATCCTCCAAATCTGCAAGGTCTTCCTCTAGTCAAAAAGAAAAGACTGCTAAGAGGCCATCTCCAATGTCCTCAGAGCGATCTGGACCTCCTGAAAAAATATCTAAAACTGTTAAGACTGCCACCTCTTCGGCTCCACTGCCTTCGGAGTTGATTGAGGTTATTGCCATTGATGTGCCTTCTTCGACCCCAAGAAATTCGGAGCCGAAAAATGATTTTTCAACTCGGAGCCGTTCTATGGACATTCCTCTGGTCTCCTCTTCCTTGAGATCTCCTATTTTACAGAGATGTCGATCAACAGCCCTTTCCTCTAGGTCCTCTAGGAGCAAACTATCAGATGAAGATGTGGAAAGGGTGGTGCACAGACTTTTGAAGGTACCGGGGCTGGCAAATTTGCTCTCGGCTCTTGCCCAGCTGATTTCGGAGCCGTCCGAACCCTTTACATCCACTACTGTTCCTCCTCCAAGCCACACCTGTTTCTTGGAGCCAAAAGATCCAGTGCCCCTTGTAGTAGAACCTTCGGCTGCGGTGCCCCATGAGATCTTACCGGAACCAGTATCTGCTCCGACACTCTCAGTGCCATCCATGGTGTTTAGAAGTAGAAGTTCACCAGTCGGCACCGGGGGAGATTCTCGGACCCAAGTCTGTTTGGTTCTGAGTTTACCTCTCACTGCATCAGTTTGGCTGAGCTTGCCTCCTACATCAGCTTCAGGGCTGATCTCCCTGGAACGGAGGGCTGCCTCTGCTTCTTTGGAACCATTGGAGTCCTCGGAACTAGAGGAGTCTGCCTTCAAGGTGATGAGGACTGTGCTGGCTGAATCTACAGCTCTACGCAAGACACTGATGTTCTTCCTCCAAAAGCACCGGCCTCTGTCTTGACACCACACTATCCACAGGACAGCAGAGATCTGCAGCCTCAGGAACACCCCCTGGGTGGTCCCCATTCTTCTGAGACCTCCCGAGAATACCCTTCTGAGGAGCCTTCTCGAAAGAAAACATGCAAGAGGAAGCATATAGATTCCCCTGATGAGTCCGTCACTTCTGACACTGACCTCGATGAGTCAGAAGGGTCCCCATGGTCGTCCTCTGATGATATCTCCTTTGTAGATGTCCTTGAGATCCTAAAACAGAGAGGCGGCTGGACTAACATCACCCCTTCTGATGAGGAGTCAATGTACCTGAAGGCTTTTGGCTCTCAACCTTCAGCCTCTTGGGTGTCTCCGCCTTTCGATGAGCTTATGGACCTGGTCAGTCGGAAGGTGTGGGAATCACCTGACACCATCCCTCTCTCCACACCCTCAGCTTGACAGCTTGGCTGCTCCACTTCCAACCTTAGTCAGGCTTCAGGATTTCACTCCAGCAGTAAAACGTATCTTGATATCCTCTCATAAGGCTTCTACCAGAAAACTATATGCTAATAAATGGAAAAGATTCTCTTTCTGGGTGCAGACTAGAAACATAGATCCCTTCACTGCCCCAATTTCTTCAATTTTGGATTTCCTTTCAGAACTTTTTTCAACAAGGCTCAGCTGCTGCCACAATTAGAGTTCAGGTAGCAGCTCTCTCCAATTTTCACTTAGGACAGCATACGCCCAACTTGATGGCACATAGACTGTGTAAAGCCTTTTGAAGCACACTTCCTTACTGAAACCTCTGTTTAAAGAACCTGTCTCTCCTTAGGACTTAAACTTTGTCATATCGCACTTAGCATCACCACCCTTTGAACCTTCATCCAATTGCGATCTAAAGTTCCTCTCTTGAAAAATTATTTTTCTAGTAGCCATAACCTCAGCTAGAAGGATTTCGAGCTACAAGCACATTCTATCAAACCGCCTTATTTGATCTTCCATAAAGATAGGGTTTCACTGCAAACTAACCCAGCCTTTGTCCCTAAGATTTGTTTCCAATCTCATATTAACCAATCCGTTGAAGTTCCAGTCTTTTTCCCTAACAATACCAACAAGGCAGAATACAGACTTCACCATCTTGATGTGCATATGCAACTGAGGTTCTACCTCCACAGAATTAGAGACTTTAGGAAGTCAGATCAATTGTTCATATCTTTTCAGAGGTGAGAAAGGGTATGCCAGTCTCTAAAATCACATTATCTAATTGGCTTTCTAGTTGCATAACTTTTATATACTCTTCCAAATACATGGAACTTCCCTTCAAAGTTAGAGGTCACTCAACCAGGTCAGTAGCGACAAACATTGCCTTTCAAGCCAGAATGTCTATGGACAGTGTTTGTATATATATATATATACACACACACACACACACACACACACACATATATATATATATATATATATATATATATATATATATACATACACACACACACACACACACACACACATATATATATATATATATATATATATATATATATATACACACACACACACACACACACACACATATATATATATATATATATATATATATATATACACACACACACACACACACACACATATATATATATATATATATATATATATATATATATATGTATATAAAATATATCCTGCCTGTATAAAAATCAGAAAAATCTCTTCAATTACATTCATTTCATATGATATTGTTAAGTTTTGATACTTTTCTTTTGCTAAGCAATATTATATGTGGGGGGCTTCACCCCCACACCCCCGTTGTGGGGGGCTGTGCCCCCCACACCCCCCCCAACTATATATTCTAACTCCAGGGTCGCACTACAGTGGGGAATGGGGCATATTCCATTTTCTTGCTAATAATACTTGTCAGTCAAATGAGCTTTCAGTGAAATGAAGTGTCAGTGAAATGAAATTTCAGTCATTTGGTCTCAGTCAAATGGGAGTCAGTGAATTGGAAGTTAGATGAAATGAAGTAGACCCATATATATATATATATATATATATATATATATATATATATATATATATATATATATATATATATATGCACACACACACACACACATATATATATATATATATATATATATATATATATATATAGATAGATATATATGGATCTTCTAAATAGTATATACTAAAAAAAAAAAAAAAATAGCAGGAACAGTTGAGAATGATGTGCCTGCTAAAATAGTGCAATGATAAATAAGCAAAAAGCAAAATAATTTCTGAAGCACTTTTATTCATTTATTGAATCTCTAGGACTTGGTAGAAGCTGCCTGAGACGACCCCATACATGCAACAGTAGTAAAGGAAACCAGTTGCAAAGCACCTACTGCAAAATATGTTGTACCATAGCCCATCTGGAGAGATGGAAAAAAAAGTCTGGACATTTTCCAGTTTTCTAGTTTGCAGAGTAATCAGATGTAGATATCAAAGTGGCAGATTAGGCATTTATAAGTTGAAATGTTTGCCAACTGGTATATTAAATGTAGAACAGTAATGACTCCTTTTCGAGTTCAAAAAATGCAAAGGCCAAGTAAGTCTTTGTAGGTTTATAACACAGAAATACAGAATGTAGAGTTGTCAGCTTAGCTTAATTTTTTTGTGAAAAAACATTATTTCAGGTCATGGGCCTGCTTACTGTTTCAGGGGGTAAGTTGGGTGGGTATTTGAAGGTGGTGGGTTTGAAAAGGCAGATTTCAGTTTATTTGCCTTGAGGGAATTGATATCGAATGAACCTCCACTGTGCCTCCCATGGGGGGAGTCCAGGGGGATTGTGCAGCAGGCCATACTGCAAGAGACTCAAGTGGATGCTATGAGCTGATTGCGTGCATGCATGCACTCTTGCGTCACTCTAGGAGCTCAGTCTTTAAGTATTAGGGAAATATCTGAAAAAAAATTATTGTAGCTGTAGAAAGACATGGCACCCTGGCTCCAAGTTTCCATGTGAGTGGATCACAGACCTGAATAACCAGTAAGCTTTAGCTAAAGAGGGAATTATACACGGCCATATTTACCCACAAACCACACATACATATTTTGAGCTGGAGTGTAATGGATGCAGCCATGCATTCTTGCGCTGATCAGAATCAGGATAAATGCCAATTTGAACAAAATGACATTTTGAATAAACTGCCATATTAGTGTCATTTATGCTACAGAAGACTAATCATAGGAATAATGAATCACCAGATGTGCACAAAGGGCAGAAATTGGAATAAGTAAATCAGTGCAGTGGCGCCACCATCTTCTCTCAGAATGAAGCAGTGCCCCCCAAAATTTATGCAGTTCAACAATTCAAGTATTCTGGCAGAAATTACAGCTTAAGGTGCTGAAGGGGTCTTCAAAATATGAAAGCAGGTCCCAGACATTGTCCCCTCACTGCCCACTAGATCACAAAGCACACAATGGTCCACCACTTCACTTGGGTTCCCAAGTTGCTAGTGGTAGATGCAGCCCATTTGAGAAGAGAGAACAAAGCTGACTATTAGCCTTCCAAGGCTGCTCTTCCCCTAGAAAAATGTGACTTGTCAACCCCCCCCCCACAAACTTGTCTGTTAGGACCTCTAAAAGACCATTTCAAAAGTCTGGACCAGTACTGCCATGTCTTGCTCTGATAGGTAAACCCCTTTCTGTCTGTACAAAAAAGCAGTTTGCACATTAATGCTTGGATGGCAGTACTGCTGTCTAACCTACCTACTTGACCATACCAAGTTCTATGTGAGTCTTTAGGTTAGGATCCTGACGCTCTCTGTATTGTTGTATTATCCCTAGCTGTCCTCTAGGTTTTTCAGTGCACAACATCTGACTGTATTGCATTCAGAGGCATATACTACCCCCTCAACAAGCCATATTATTATTGCACTTGTCTTTCATACATGGCTTACTGCCAAAGATATCTAAATTCTGTATAGTTCTGATGTTTCCATTAAAAAGAAAATGAAAGGCATAATGTTTAAGTATTTCAACTTGTTACTGTCAGATATACTGACTGCCCCTGACAAACCATATCACTGATCAGTTGACAATAAGCTTGTAGTTACATCATGCCTTCAAACACAGCATTACTCTTATCCCCTACACCTTCTGTATACTCCTCTGATATTTTTGTGAGGAGTGTGAATGAAATAATGGCCACAGTAATGCATTTCAACTTGTTGATGTCCGACACGTATATAGTGCTCCCAACAAGCCAAATAATTTTATGTGAGTCTTGTAATTGCCATCTTCATTCACACACAGTCTGATCCCCAAAAAGATAGCCACCTTCTATGCATATTTCAGATATATGATTGCGAAGTAGGTAAAGGACACAGTGGCATCAGTAATCCATTTCAACTTGTTATAGGACACCCATCTCAAGACAGATTCTATCACTGATCAGGAGTGGCCATATGGCTGCCGTGTTCTTTAAGACATGGCTTACCTTCCTACTTTGGAAAATGTGTACCCTCTGTATACTCTGCTGTTAGTGTGATGAAAGTAGAAGAACAAGTGGTCATAGTAAAATATATAAGATATTGCACTGTCCCCATGAAGTCATAGAAATGACCACTCTGTATGGTCACTTAACTGCAGCTTGCTTGCATTCAAACTACCTTCCAAGCATATTGTTGAGTGGTCAACAGAAGCGGCTATGCATGACTATCAAAAGCTGAGGAAATAATGTCCATAGTAATATATTTCAGTTTGCTGTCATAACCACTTGGGTACCACACCAAACACACAATAAATAAGTAAGTAAAAACTTGACTAAGTCAATTTGTGAGTGCAAAGTACATGAAGGAAAAAACTGTCTCTGAAAACTGGAATTTTCGTTACAATCAGCAATCTTTGGACAGACTAGAGCTTGCTAGATAAGTACTGAGATTGGTTGTTTTTTCTCTTAGCAACCCATCTCTAGTGCTTTGCATACATAGTAACAGGTTATGGATTGGCTGTCCATGTCCTGTTACTGAGTTAGAGATGGGTAAAGGTGAAAAGTCATGCTAATGAAAGCATAACCTATCACTTTTGGTTTCCCATTTGTTTTAAGAGAAAATACTTTGTGCTAGTTTGGCTAATGTAATTACTGTACTAGCTAAACAACTGCTCCACTGGTGTAATGAAAATATATGTATGTATTTTATTTAAAATTTATTTACTGGGAAAGTCCGACTGGGACAAAGCCCATTTTCAGTGGAGGCCCGGGGGAAATGCTCTAGATGCATGTCTTTGGAATTATATATATTTTTTAATTTTACAAGTGGTTTCTTACCAATTGAGAAATAAATGGAAGATGCACTAAAATCAAGTTCTCTTTGGGTCTATTCTATCTGGAGCCAAAATAACATTTTACATGCTTTTAACATAACAACTGGTTGTAAACTAAATAACATATAAAGTTAAGTTGTCTATCTCGCCTTCATTCTTGCTGGTTGGGTTTGGAGCCGATCCTCGGCTCCCGACTCAGCCATCTTCTAAAGCTCGAGAGCTGTTTACTGGCTTGAGGCCTCCCCATATCCCATGATGCCTGGCGCTAGATACCCAGATCTCATTTGCCGCTTCTGCTGCAAAGTTGTCTTACTGGCTCAGGTCGTATATTTTATTATTATTATCTGTTTTTTGATAAAAAAAAAATAGTAGGTCTAGTGTAGTTTGTTAATCGTAGTATACTATCTTTCTTGGGGAATCTTTGTTTAAGTATATATCTTTTCCTTACCTGTATTCCCCTTCCCTTCAGAAAACTCGTTTCAGTTAGAGAGCCCCCCCCCCTTTCTGAAGTAGCCGTTTAAGTTAGAGGCTAACCTATTTTTTTTTTAAATATATAGTTAGTATTTACTTAGTTTAGTCTATTTGTTGTTGTTAGACTATTGTGTGTATCCTTGACTGTTTTTGGGTGTGGTAATTTTGTGTGTGTGTGTTATAGTTATTGTACTCAAATTGTTATAGTTGTGTTTTTTGTCTGGTATTCCCTTCTTTAGCTATGTCTAAGGATACCAAGGTGTCTGGATTCAAGAAGTGTGATTCATGCTGTCAGAAGATGTCTCTTACAGATGGTTACACTTCTTGTGTCTATTGTCTCGGCGCCATGCACCTGTAGGACTCTTGTTCGGTTTGCCATGCTTTCAGTCCAGGAGTCCTGCAGGAATAAGTTAATCCTACAGGGTTTGCTCAAACCTGAGGAGTCACCGGCTAAGGCTCAGCCCGTGAAGTCCTCCAAGCCACCTAAACCTTCGGCTCCCAGTTCGGAGACATCGTTAGGTGAAGCTGCTTACTTCTGCCTCGGTTCCGGCTGGAACCGATGTGCCTGCCTCTCAGTCTGTTCCGACACGCACTTCGTGGCTGGCAGGGAGTCTAAAGAGATCTAGGTCTCCCTCCCTGGAGTTGATATGCTCGGCTCTGAGGTCTCCTCTGCTCCAATCGGAGCACAGTCATCGGTCCTCCCACTCTTCTCAGTCATCGAGATTGTCAGATCACAACTTGGAGAGAGTGGTCAGCAGGCTTTTGAAATCGCAGGCCCTAGCAAAAATGTTGTCCAGCCCCCCCTCAACAGGGTTCGGCTCCATCCTTGTCTGCAGTCATTCCTCCTCTGACTCCTCCCTTGAGTTCTGAGCCGGAGTTCGTTGGGGTTTGAATCGTGGAACCATCGGCACTGATACCTTCTCCTTCGGTTCCTTCGTCAGCTCCGATCACTTCCTTGGTACCGTCCTTGGAGGGATCTGGGCGCCAAGACTCCATCGTCTGTTCTGATGGGGCGAGTGGCATCGGACCCTTGTCCCACCCCGTTCTCTCCATTGGAGCTTCGGCACAGGTGAGCTTGGCTCCTACATCAGCTTCAGAGCCGTCCCCCTCAGTGCGGAGAGGGATTCCGGTCTCTTCGGAACTGGAGCCTTCTCAGCATCCGAGCAGGGACGCCTTCAAGGTCATGAGGAGTGTGCTGGCCCCTGAGTCAGCCCCACAGTCATCCCCTTCGGCCCCTCCTACTATGGTGCCTGCGCCTGCTTCTGCCCCTTCTCCAGACCCCAAGCGTGGGGAACTAATGCTCCAGGGCACCCCTTTGGGTGTATCTTCCTCTTCCGATGCCTCCCCTGATCATTCAGAGGAGCCACCTTCTAAGAGAAAGCATGTTGACTCCCCTGAGTCTGTCACATCAGATACCGACTTAGAGGATTCGGAAGGGTCCCCCTCTTAAGATGTCTCATTCTCAGACATCCTTGAGATGCTTAGGCAGAGGGGGAACTGGTCTACCCTTAGCCCTTCCGGGGATAAGTCAGTATTCCTGGATGCGTTTGGATCCCGACCTTCCACCTCCTGGGTATCTCCGCCTTTCGACCCACTCATGTATGTGGTGGCTCGGAAGGAGTTGTCAGCTCCAGACACAGTGGAACCGACCCCTAGAAGACTTGCAAAATTCATAACTGCACCACAAGACAAACAGATTTTGACTGAAGGTGTTCCCATTGACGCCATGGTGGTAGCGGTGGCCACAAAGGAGGAGTTGGCTGAAACGTCTTCATCTGTCCATCCCCCTAACAAAGGGTCCAGGACGATGGACAGATATGGGAAGCGGATGTTCTCTTCAGCGACTTTGTCCATGAAGTCTCTGAATTATTTGTGCCACTTTACCCATCTTCAAAGGGATCTCCTTAAAGAGCTTGGAGATACCCTCCAAGATCCATCAGGTGAGGGGGCCCAGGCTAAGGCAGCCTCCCAGCTGGCAACTCTTAATAAAGTGGTGAACTCCTCCATGAGGCTCATTTCTTATGCAGCCGATGGTGCGAGTAGAGCCGCAGGCACAGGCGTCGCTCTAAGGAGGCATGCTTTGGTGCGGCTTTGTAACTTTGCGGAACCTTTCAGAGCGTCTTTCACCAACACCACCTTTGATGGTTCCTCTCTCTTTGGATCACAGGTGAAGGACACCCTTTCCAGGTGTGAGCAGGAAGGCAAGACTCTCTCTGCTGTGGGAGTCCGTTTTTCCACTCCTTCCAGACCATATCCCAAGGGTCAGAAGAGTGGAAAGATGTGGTTCCGGAAATCCCAGGGAGCCTTGCCGGACAAACGTGGTGAGTTCCCATCCATGGGCAGAGGAGGGAACAATAACCAACGCCGCTCTCATGGCAGAGGGGGTCCGCAAAACCAGGGCATCCGAGAATCCTTCTCCGACAAGCCCTTCTAGCATCCCTGAAGGGTTGCCCTGCTGCCTAACTCTGGAGGTAGTCTGGGGAAGATTATCGATGTACCCAAGAGCCTGGCAAGACATAACACAAGACAAATGGGTACAGTCTGTTATGTCCGGAGGCTACAGAATTCCCTTTGTTCGCACTCCCTTGTTGTTTAACAAGTTCCTTCCAGATGTTCCACCCAATCTAAGAGAGCAAGCAGTTCAAGAAGTTTCAAAACTGCTAAGAAAAAGGGCCATCTAGCAAGTCCCAGCAGACCAGCAAGGATCCGGAATTTACTCAAGGTTCTTTTTGGTATCAAAAAAGACAGGGGACTGGAGAGCCATTCAGGATCTCAGCAGACTAAACAGGTCTGTTCAAAGAATGAAGTTTCAGATGGTCATGCTACAGTCCATTTTACCCTTTCTGGGTCAGGACAATTGGATGTGCTCCATAGATCTTCAGGATGCGTACTAGCACATCAAAATGGACAGGCGCTCCAGAAGATTCCGCCGCTTCCGGCTGGGAGCCAGCCATTATCAGTACAGAGATCTGCCCTTTGTTCTCACCACAGCCCCCAGGGTGTTCACCAAATGTATGGCAGTAGTTACCGCTCACCTGAGATGGCAAGGATTCCAGGTGTTTCCATAGCTAGACTGGCTCCTCACTGCTACCACCAGGCATCAACTTCTGTGAACCAGAGACTACACAATCCAGACTTGCTGCAGACTAGGTATCACAATAAATTTCCAAAAATCTGCTTTGTCGCCCTGTCGGTCTATCACCTTTATAGGCGCAAATTTAAATACAAAAGACAGGTCAGCCAGCCTTCCACCAGACAGAGTGTTAGTCATTCGCCGACATATGCAGGTCTTGTTAGGATGCAAGAGAATTCAAGCCAGGTTCATCCACCAAACCCTGGGTCTCATGGCAGCAGTGATCATACTCGTCCCTCTGGCTCGTTTTCACATGAGGATCTTCCAGTAGCTTCTTTTTACCCAATGGTCCTTCCAGCAGCTTCCCATGTCTCACATGATTATTATCACAGAAGCATGCAAAAAGCACCTTGCGTGGTGGATGGTCTCTACATCAGTGCCCCAGGGCAGACCATTTGTACTTCCCCCTCCAGTTGCTACTGTGACCACGGATGCCTCCCTGATCGAGTGGGGGGGCATCATCAGGGCAGAACAGTCCAGGGCACCTGGCAACCTCAAGAGTACCATCTGCACATAAACGTCTTGGAGATGAGGGCCGTGCCTTTAGCGTTACAAGCTCTTCATCACTCTCTTCCTACCGGGACCATTGCAATTCAAATGGACAATGTCAGTCGTGTGGTACATCAACAAGCAGGACGGAACCAGGTCCTACCCCCTATGTCGAGAAGGACTCAGACTCTGGCAGTGGGCGATCTCTTCCCAACGGTTTCTGACCGCAACGCACATCCCTGAGAGATCCATCGTCATAGCAGACAGGCTGAGCAGAGCAATTCCATTGCCTCATGAGTGGTCTCTGAATTAGGTAGTGACGGACCAAATCTTCCTGAAATGGGGACAGCCTTGCTGCGACCTCTTTGCCACCCTCTTCAACAGCAAGTGCAGCAGTTTCTTCTCTCTCCTTCCACTTCCAGGACATTCCCCCAGAGACGCTCTAGTCCACGATTGGCCTCAGGGACTTCTGTATGCATTCCCTCCCTTTCCCCTAATCCCCAAGCCCACAGAAAGCTACCGTATTGGGCTGCAAAATGAGCCTCATTGCCCCTTACTGACCTCGACAAATATGGTTCCCATTCCTGCATCATCATCTTCTCAAGCAGCCTTGGATTCTGGACCCAGTTCCAGACCTTCTGATCCATCAATCGGGCGGGCTGCACCATTCCCTACAATCTCTCCAGCTCATTCCTTGGTTGTTCCACTTCCAGCCTTAGCCAGGCTTCCTGATATCCCCCACTCTGTGCGTGAAATCATTTTATCATTGCACAAGTCTACCACTAGAAAGATTTACGCTAGTAAGTGGAAACGTTTTTCGTCCTGGGCAGAGGGTAAGAGTATAGACCCCTTTTCAGCCCCTGTACACCACATATTGGAATTTCTTGTGGAACTCTTTCATGCTGGGTCTGCTTCCGCTACAATTAGATTTCAGTTAGCTACAATTTAAAATTTTCACGTTGGCCTGTCGGGAAGTAATATAATGTCTCTTAAGCTTTGCAAAGCTTTTCTCAAAGGCACCACTCTGCTCAGGCCCCCAGTGAGAGATCCTCCACCTCCGTGGGATCTAAATTTGATTCTAGCTTCTCTAATTTTGCCCCCTTCGAACCTGCAGCTTCTTAGGTTCATAGGTAGGTACTAGGCTATCGGCCCAAGGGCCTACGTAAGCCTAGCCAACAAGGTTCCCTGGCTTACGCCACCCAAGAAAGTTATTTTCCTGTGCCACTGTCGAGCAGAGACACAGAAGTGATCCCCGGGGTGTATTTCCTATTTCCCATCCACTCTTCACAATTTTTCTTGAAGAGTGCTAATGAAGAACTTTGCTTGACATAGATGGGTAGCCTGTTCCAAAGTATGGGAAGTCTCTGGGATAGGAATCTATCCCTCCAGCATGTCCTGTTTATTGTGGTGACAAGGTTTAGGTCCCTAGAGCATGTAGCTCAGAGGGATTGGGATTTCTTTAGGTGTAGCATGTCCAACAGCTCTGGGTTTGACACAGCTTTATATGTTAGGCAAAGATCACCTCGGAGTAGACGATATGCTACGGAGTAAAGCTGGAGTTTTTTGAGACGGTCAGTGTAGGGCATTTGTTTGAGTCCAGTAATCCTCTTTGTGAGGTACTTCTGTGGCCTTTCCAGTTGCTGCAGATGTCTTGTGAGGTACATTCCAAAAGGGGCGTTGTACTCTATAATGGGTCTGATTGTCGAGTAGAGGGGAACGATGACCTCTTTTTTTCCTGGATGAGAACCCTTTTATGATGAGGTGTGCCACGTAGAAGGACTTCCTGACTACTGTGGTGATGTGACTATCAAAGGAGAGACTACTGTCCACCTGGGTCCCAAGGTCTTTTTTCACGCATTCGGTGTTAAGTAGATTGCTGCCTATGTGGTATTTCATGGGTACAGAGTTTTTACCAAAGGGGATGACACTGCACTTTTTGGCATTGAGCTTGAGGCCATGGCTCTGACACCAGGCATCTGTCTCAGAGAGGCCCTTCTGTAGGATGTTCACATCATTTGGGGACTTTACTATGGCTCCTAGTTTGCAGTCATCTGCGAACTTCGTTTGCCAGAGGCCTTCTGTGTTAGCCTGTACTTCAGAGAAGTAGATACCAAACAGGAGCGGTCCCAGGACGGAACCCTGTGGTACTCCACTTGTCACTGGTTTGAGTTCAGATTTGGAGTCTGCAACTTTTACATTGTGGGTTCTGTCAGTGAGCCAGTTGGCAATCCATCTTGTGACTTAGGGATTTATGCCTAGTTTATTGAGTTTAGCTATGATTCCAGAATGGGGGATGGTGTTGAAAGCCTTGGCGAGGTCACGATAGGCTTTGTGAACCACCTTACCCTCATCTACGGCTTTGGTGACTGCCTCAAAGAAGTCGATCAGGTTCAGGAGGCATGATCTGCCTTTCACAAACCTGAACTGGGTGGGATCCAGAGTTTGGAGGTTACCAATGTCTTTGTTTATGAGTTCCATGATGATACGTTCCTTGGCCTTGTAGATCAAGCTCGTCAGGCTAATAGGTCTATAGTTCCCGGGATCAGTGGTGGTTCCCCCTTTGTGGAGTGGGATAACTGTTGCTGTGCGCCATTCAGTGCGCACAAAGCCTGATACGGGGATATTATTGAACATGGTGCTTAAGTGAGGAGCCAGTTCATTCTGAAGTTCGTGTAAAATGCAGCCTGGGATGTTGTCCGGTCCCATGGATGCTGTGTTTTTGGCTTTAGAGAGTGCAGCTTTCACCTGCTTAGTTGTGATTACAGGGACTCTGCATTCTTCCTGTATAGATAATGGGCCCTTTAGTGGATGAGGGGGGGTAAAGTTAGCACTGAACCTATCTGCCAGGATGTTGGCGATATCAGTTGGCTCTGTAATTTTCGTGCCTTTGTGCTGTAACTCAGAGCAGATCTGGGTGTTGCCATTGAGATACTCAAAACAGCAGAACCAAAAACTTCAAAAAATACACCACAATGCAGCCTGGGATGTTCCTTTTGGAATTAATTTAGAAATTGGATGAAATTCATTAGTGTTGAAATATTTTCTGCTTAAAAACCTCATCTTTGGCCGGCTAAGAACTTGGTTATATTCAACTGGACGTATAAGAGAATTTAAGTACCTTTATCTGCACTTTTTAAAAAAAAAAATACAGTATTTAATTTGATTTAAACTGTGTTGAAGGAATATTTAACTGAAGTGGCAGTTATTCTGCTCTTCAGTAACTTGAACTGAAGCTAGTGTTGCTGAATTTTGTTATTTGCTAGTAATTACAGGTGTGGGGGTAGCCACATTCTTTGATTTCCTGTCCTTGCCTATTTAAATGGTGCATTGTGAAATATTTTCTGCTTAAAAACCTCAGCTTTGGCCGGCTAAGAACTTTGATATATTCAACTGGACGTATAAGAGAATTTAAGTACCTTTATCTGCACTTTTTAAAAAAAAATACAGTATTTAATTTGATTTAAACTGTGTTGAAGGAATATTTAGCTGAAGTGGCAGTTATTCTGCTCTTCAGTAACTTGAACTGAAGCTAGTGTTGCTGAATTTTGTTATTTGCTAGTAATTACAGGTGTGGGGTAGCCACATTCTTTGATTTCCTGTCCTTGCCTATTTAAATGGTGCATTGTGAAATATTTTCTGCTTAAAAACCTCAGCTTTGGCCGGCTAAGAACTTGGTTATATTCAACTGGACGTATAAGAGAATTTAAGTACCTTTATCTGCACTTTTTAAAAAAAATACAGTATTTAATTTGATTTAAACTGTGTTGAAGGAATATTTAACTGAAGTGGCAGTTATTCTGCTCTTCAGTAACTTGAACTGAAGCTAGTGTTGCTGAATTTTGTTATTTGCTAGTAATTACAGGTGTAGGGGTAGCCACATTCTTTGATTTCCTGTCCTTGCCTATTTAAATGGTGCATTGTGAAATATTTTCTGCTTAAAAACCTCAGCTTTGGCCGGCTAAGAACTTGGTTATATTCAACTGGACGAATAAGAGAATTTAAGTACCTTTATCTGCACTTTTTTTAAAAAATACAGTATTTAATTTGATTTAAACTGTGTTGAAGGAATATTTAACTGAAGTGGCAGTTATTCTGCTCTTCAGTAACTTGAACTGAAGCTAGTGTTGCTGAATTTTGTTATTTGCTAGTAATTACAGGTGTGGGGGTAGCCACATTCTTTGATTTCCTGTCCTTGCCTATTTAAATGGTGCATTGTGAAATATTTTCTGCTTAACAACCTCAGCTTTGACCGGCTAAGAACTTGGTTATATTCAACTGGACGTATAAGAGAATTTAAGTACCTTTATCTGCACTTTTAAAAAAAAAAATACAGTATTTAATTTGATTTAAACTGTGTTGAAGGAATATTTAACTGAAGTGGCAGTTATTCTGCTCTTCAGTTATTCCCACCCACCCTCCGTGTTTTTGTTTTGGTGTTAATCTTAGTGGCCTTGAAACTGCCCGCCCCTCAGCCTGCCTCTGGGCCCATCTCATTTGCTCACTCAACTGAGTGTGCAGTGAGATCATATTCTGATTTCAGGCACTCCTACTGTGTACAAAGAGAGCATCTGGGAAACAGACAAAAAAAAGCTTATTTCCTGCCTTTCCTGTTAAGTGGTATAGACTATTTGTAGGCTTCTGAGCCCCCAAGCCCTTCTGTGTTTGAGGGAAGCCTTCTAGCTTGTTGTTTTCTTATAACTAGCCAGTTTTCTAGTTTCAGCACTCAAATCTGTTTCTTTGATCTCAGCACTTGTTCAGATAAAAAAAAAAAAAAAAAAAGAAAAAATTTTCATCTGCTTTTAATGTACTTGTGTTTCTACCTACTTCATTTTACTTTTGCATCATCTTAAAAATACTCAATTGTATTTATTACTGCTTGGTGTAACTCATTCTAAGCCTTTTGGTTTAAACACTTGGGCTTCGGACCAGTTGTTTTGCACTGAGAGGGTTTGTGGTCTGCACTGTTGTGGCAGAACAGGTAGCTTACATCCTTCTAGGTTGGGAACTGCTGATTGAGGGCTCAGTGTCTGTTATTCTAAAAGTGTATTAATTCTGGTTTAAGCACTTGGGCTTTCAGGCCAGTTATTTTACATTAAGAGGGTTCGTGGTCTGCACTCTTGTGGGAGGAGGCTGGACTCTGCCCTTCTGAGCTGGGAATTTCTGGTTAAAGGCTTATAGTGCATGCATATCTGAACTGCTTCTTACTGAAGTTGGTGCGCTTGTTTGCTGTGGCATAGACTGGATTCTGGCCTGCTGGATCTAGCTTTGTTTGTGTAACTTGAGCACTAATCCAGACATTCTCTAAAGTATTCAATTGTATTTATTACTGCTTGGTTGTAACTTGATTAAAGTGTAGCTATCATTCTAAGTCTTTTGGATTAAGCACTTGGGCTTCAGACCAGTTGTTTTACATTAGGAAGGTTTGTGGCAAGCACTGTGGTGGCAGGACAGGTAGCTTTCATCCTTCTAAGTTGGGAACTGCTGATTGAGAGCCCAGTGTCCAAGTGTATTAGTTCTGGTTTAGGCACTTTGGAATATTGTCTTTTTTATATCAAAATGTTGTTTCAAAATATTAAATACACTTTCTAATACTACATTAATTTAATTAACTGATTCATGTCATATGAATTTTCAATTTTCAAAATTTATGACATATCACATAAATATTAATATGCACAAATAGAAAATACACACAATGGTAATAGTGAAGGTTTTAGATTTAGTGTACTTGCCAGACCTCATTTTTGCACAGGGAATTTCAAAATTGCCTTGAACAAGCTTGAACAGAGGATGATCACTGGGTATCACACATTATTTCCTGTTGGAATTAATTTAGAAATTGGATGAAATTCATTAGTGTCGAAATTTTGAATAATATTGTATATTTACTTCATATCTATTTATATTTTCTATTTGTGCATATTAATATTTATGTGATATGTCATAATTTTTGAAAATTCATATGACATGAATCAGTTAATTAAATTAATGTAGTATTAGAAAGTGTATTTAATATTTTGAAACAATATTTTGATATAAAAAAGACAATATTTCTATGTTTATATATGTTGGATTTTGTCACAGTGTTGAATGGGTTAAAAATGCTTGATGAACTGATTGATTGTTTAAATTGATCAAATTGATTAATTGTTTTATTGATGAATATATAAAAAGAGAATGCATAAGTTTGTAATGTGTGTTCCAGTGAAGGCGAATTGCCGAGGTACCAGGACAGAATTGATGGATTAAAGCTGCTTCTCTTTGTTCCACCCTCTGACTGCTTATTTTGTGGTGTATTTTTTGATATTGCCATTGAGATTCTTGACATAGCTGTAGAACGCTTTGTGGTTGTCCTTGGAATTAGTGGTGATTTTATTTTCGTAGCTAGCTTTGGAGGAACTTATAGGGGATCTCAGCTTCTTACTGAGGCTGGCCAGGGAGCTCCTCCACTCATGGGATTTTACTCTCTTTTGCAACAGTTTCTTCCTTCTGTTGTACAGTTTGTTTATGGTAGAGGACCACCAGACTGGCTTCCGTTTTTTGGAGGATAGCGTCTTGGTTCTGTTTGGGATAGCACGATCCATGCACTCATGTAAGTGCTTATAGAGTGCATTTGTGTAGGATTCAGCAATTGTAACTGTATTGTCCATCTGCATGGGTGTCATGAAGTTCACTACTTCTGTCTTAAGAAGCATGAAGTTGGCTTTGGAGAAATTTTTTACTGTGGTTTCCTTAATGGGGGTGGGGGTGGAATGTGGATATCAAGGGTGATTAGCTTATGGTCGGATTGGACCAACGAGGAGTTGACTTCAGGTGTGGAACAGCGGTCACTCATGTTGATAATGACTAAGTCTAGGATATTGTTGCCCCTGGTGGGGGTGTGGATATGTTGATCTAGGGCATTGGAGTTTATGAATTCCAGAAAGCCTTGTGCTAAGGAGTTGGTACACGAGTAGTTTTCCCAGTTAATGGTGGGGTTGTTGAAGTTGCCCATTATTAGAGTGTTGGGTTGAACCCTAATATTCTCCAGTACATCAAGAAAATAGGAGTGGGAATCCTGGGGCATGGTGGGGGATCTGTAGCAAGCTACAATTTGGATTGCAGTTTTGCCAAGAGTTAGTTGCACTTGGATAACCTTGGATGCATTATGTGGAGCAACTAGCCTGGAGGTGTGGATATCCTTAATGAATATGGACACACCCCCACCTTTGGTGTTTCGGTCCGGGTTACATGGCCGAAAAGTGTGGTATGAGTTATAGCCTGGTAGTGCAGGGGTGCTGTCTGGAGCCTTGAACAAGGTCTCGGTCACTGCACAGATATCGATGTTCTCCGTTTTAAGGAGTACCTCGAGTGAGTGCATTTTGTAATTTAGACTTCTAGCATTGAGTAGCATTAACCTCAGTTTTCGCTTGCTTGTTCCTGTTATGGTGGTAAATTTGTTACTTGAACCCTGCCTAAAAAAGGCACTATAGGGGCAGCAAGAGCCTTAGCCAGTATCCAAAATCCCAGGGGCAACAGGTGCAGGCCATCTGTGGCAAAGCATCGTGGTCTGTTGACCATGTCATCCCAAGCAGACAGATACTGGATCCCCTTAGAATGACACCAGAAGCTTAGCCAATTGTTGAAGTCAATCGTTTTGTCCTTGTACTGCAGTATCATTCTGGGCGATGGCAGAATGCTACTCAGGGCTAGGGTTATACCTGCCTGGGCTACAAGATCGGAGAGCTCTTCCATGTCTCTTTTCATGTAGTCCAGGGAGGTATGTCTCAGGTCATTCACACCAGCATTTACAATGACAGAGTCATATTTGTACTTGTTGTGGAGTGACCTGAGTGAGTGGGTTATGTGGCGGATCCTGGCACCCAATAGGCAGCTGACAGTAACCTTCTCCTTGTTTAGCCTGGTGAGTGGGACATCAGTGTGCCTGACTATAGAGTCACCTATGACTAGCGTGTTGGGTATGTTGATGTTCATCGTGCATACAGCTGCAGTCATAACAGATGGGTTCTCCTGCCGTCAGGCGGGTCCTCGGTTGGCCAAATTCCAAAGTCTAGGTCCGGCATCGGTTGTCGTCGCTTCTTCTCTGACGTCAGTGCAACAGGGGTATAAAAGAACAAGCCGACGCCATTTTCTCCAGTCTTTCTTGCCGCGCGGTGCCCGAAGCAAAACTAGTTCGCAAGTGCTGGTCAGCCAGCTCCTGAAATTACGAAAATTTTGCAACCAAAGTCTTCTTGAAAGCTAAGTACCCCATTGGGGAAACTTTTCTTGCCTCAGACCGATGTCAGACAAAGTTAATAATTGTATTTCATGTGGGAAGCAAATACCGCATAAGGATTTTCATTCCCTCTGCATTCCTTGCTTAGGCCCAGACCATGACGTCTCGGTCTGTCGTTTTTGTGCTACATTCAACAAACGCACCATTAAGCGTTGGGTGGAGTTTGCCCAGCACTATTTTGGCAAAAAATTTAACTACATTATGTCGTCGGATACTCCGACTCCAGTTTTGTCTAAAAAACGCAAAGATAAGGACCGACACCACGCCAAAGCCGACTACAGGTGGTCCAGTTCTCAGCGAGGCGCCTACGCAGCCCCTGCCTACCGACGACACTTCATTGGCGGTGTCTACTGTGCCCGAGGTCGCAGGCTCCTCGGCCCACACCCCGACTACAGATACCAAAGCCACTCTCGGTGGTGAAACTCAAAATGTAGACAGGTCTGCCTCCTCTCAAGGGGTCTTCAGACCTTCCTCTTCTTTTTCCATCAAGGCTTTCACTAAGTCTAAAGCAGCCATGCATTCTAAGAGACAAGCTACACAGGGCCCTTCTCCAGGCCCCATGCCTAAAAAACAGATACTTAAAATGGCTGAGGATTTAATTACTCTTATCAGGGGTTCTCAACCCCCCCCCCCAGACAAAAGGCCCAGAGTGGAGGAAGAATCCCCCTCCTCTGACCAGGCCTCCATTATTTCAGAGCACTCTGATGAACAGGACCATTCTTACTCCCCTTTTGAAGATTCTGATGCAGAGGAGTCCATTCCCTCCGTCTCCCCCCCAGAGGATTACTCATTTGGGGAAACCTTGCATACCTTGAGGGAACACTTCCACTGGGAAGGCCAAGAGTACTCGGACTCCAAGAAAAGGCTTAGGGATTTTCTCTTGCTACCTCAGCACAGGCCTCTGGCTATACCTCCTGTCTTAGACATACTAGATGATGTGTATTCGGAGGCCTGCCTTAACCCAGACTCTTTACCTCCAGCCCCAGTCAAGCCTGACAGGTTCTACCGGGTTCCTGACTCACACCAATTTTTATACAAAAGCCATGCGGCTGCATCAGAAACTATCTCACAGGGCCCCAAGGGAATTAAGGCCTCCACTGCTAAAAATCCATTACCTTCCGAGAGAGATTCCAGATCTTTAGAAAGGTGGGGAAAAAAGGTATACACCTCGGCCACCTTAACCATGAGGGCATTAAACTGCCAGTTCCATATGTTAAAGTACCAACAGTTTCTGTTATCACAGTTGAGAAGCAAAATGTTACAACCTGAACAACCAGACTTGAAGGAGTTGCAGGATTTGATACATAGTGCCGAACAAGTAGGTAAACATACCTTGCAATGTGGTTTTGATGCTCTAGAGGCCTCATGTAGAGCTGCTGTTACAGGATCAGTCATACGTAGACATGCCTGGCTCAAGGAGCAAACCTTACCAGATCATGTCAAAGCTAAATTACTAGATGCCCCTCTACAAAAGGATGTATTATTTGGTGTTAAAGCTGAGGAGGTATTAAAGAAAATGGAGGAAAAGGCTAAATCAATGCAAACAGTGAAAGATTTTCTACAGGTACAACCTCCACGTTTCAGTAGAAATTGGCCTTCCAAAAATTGGTCCTTTCCAGCCACGGACAGACCCCAAAGAGGTAGATACAGGCACCCGAGGGGCAGAGGGCAATCTCAAGGATTGTTTAGAGGCAGACAATGGCAAGCTCCTACACAAAGAGGTGGTGAGGATAGTTCACAGCCATTCAGAAAGCAAACCCAATGACTTTCCCCTTTGCATGCCAAGCAAGGCTCAAATGGCAGCACCCTTAGGTGGAAAACTGGCATTATTTTCGAAAAATTGGCATATTGTCACAAAAGACAAATGGATCCTGGACATTATAAGCAGAGGCTACAGATTCCATTTTCACACCCTTCCAAAAATGAGAGGCATGCCAAACCTGCCACACAATCAAAGGGCAGAGGCACAAAGACAAATTTCAGATCTCATGGACATGAAAGCTATTCAAGAGGTACCTACTCAAGAACAAGGTCAAGGTTTTTATTCCAGACTATTTCTGGTACCAAGGTAGGGAAAAGATTGGAGACCTATTTTGGACCTATCCATCCTAAACACATTTTTACTCGTGCCAAAATTCAAGATGCTCACATTACAGCAGCTTCTTCCCATGCTGGGAAAGGAGTCTTGGCTGGTAACACTGGACCTCAAGGAGGCATACCTGCATGTCCCAATCAGACAAAATTGCAGAAGATACCTCAGATTTCTTGCAGGTTCAACCCATTATCAATTCTCTGCATTACTCTTTGGCTTATCTACTGCGCCCAGAGTATTCACAAAATGCCTGGCATCAGTAATTGCCTACTGCAGACTTCAAGGGATACAAATATACCCATATTTGGATGACTGCCTGATCCAAGCGGACAGCAAGCACATACTTCTGAAACATCTGGCTTTTGTAATAATGTTGTTGAATTCTCTGGGATACACAGTCAACAAAAAGAAATCAAGGCTAATACCCTCTCAGAAAATAATTTTCCTGGGTGCCAACTTGGACACAAACACCCAGATGGCCTACCTCACACCAGAGAAACGGGCCTACCTCACACCAGAGAAACGGGCATCTAACTCAGTACCTCAGAAAACTAGCAAATTTCACCAGGCTGACTGTAAGGAAAATCCTGCAGGCTCTGGGATTCATGGCATCTTGCATCCTAATAATCCCATGTGCAAAGCTGCATATGAGGAAACTTCAATGGTACCTGAAAAACCTATGGTCTCAACACAGCCACAGTTTGGAAACAATAATACCACTAATTCCATGTCTTCAAAAGGAATTTCTGTGGTGGGCTCAAGCATGCCAAACAAACACAGGTCTCCCATTCTGCAAGCCTCAAGCAAATCAAGTCATCACAACAGATGCCTCGGACTACGCCTGGGGGGTGCACATGACAGATCGGTGCATTCAGGGCAAATGGTCCCAAAAAGAAAAGCACCTTCACATCAATCAAAAGGAAATGCTAGCAGTAATAAATGCTATTATAGCTTTCAAAGACCTTCTGCATCCAGGTCAACTATTGATAAGGACAGGCAACACCACAGTAATGTGGTACATAAACAAAGAGGTAGGAACCCATTCATACCCCCCTATGCAGGCTGGCCATGTCACTTTGGAACATGGCTCTGGAATTACAAATCGAACTTCAAGCACAGTACTTGCCAGGCAAGGAAAACACGCTGTCAGACAACCTAAGCAGAAATATGACAGATCCACACGAATGGAAGTTGCATCCTCAAGTTTTTACAGAGATAATTCAAGCATGGGGAAGGCCAGACATAGATCTCTTTGCCTCCCACAAAAATCACCAATTGACAAAATTCTGCTCAAGGACTTTTCATCCACAAGCCTGGAGAGTGGACGGTCTCTTTCAGTTGGACAACAATGCCAGTTTATGCCTTTCCACCTCTTCCTCTGCTGCCCAAAGTTCTATTAAAAACCAGAGCAGACAGACCGAAGATGATTCTCATTGCTCCAGACTGGCCAAGACAGCACTGGTACCCACTCCTGAGGAGCCTGACTCATTCCCCACCATGGACCCTACCTCTAATGCCTCTTCTTCTGACTCAGCACAGCTTCAAAACTCTTCACAGTCAGCTGAAAACACTCAATCTGGCCGCATGGAAGATTCCTTAACTTCACAACAGACCCTACTCTCCAAGGAGGTGCAGGATGTCATTTTGGAGGCCAGAAGGCCGTCTACTAGAAAAGCTTACTCCGCAAAATGGAAACGGTTCTGTGCCTGGAATGAGAAAAAGGGCCAGAATCCTGGAAAACTGAATTTACCTCAAATATTACAGTATCTAGCTGAGCTGCTAAGCAGTGGACTTTCATTCTCCTCCATCAAAATCCATGCTTCAGCCATTTCTGCAGAATACAACACTGATCCACCTTTATTCTCTCACCCCCTCTTAAGACAGTTCCTCAGAGGGGCTAAGAATATAAAACCCCCAAGGAAACAACCTATACCTGCTTGGGACCTCAATTTCATTCTAGAAAAGCTGACCTTGCCTCCTTTTGAGCCAGCTGCCTCAACAGATTTGCAATATTTGTCCTGGAAAACAACCTTCCTTCTGGCTATCACCTCAGCTCGCAGGGTATCAGAACTACAAGCCCTCACGGCTGTGCAGCGTTTCATCATTTTCCATCAGGACAGAGTTTCCTTATGAACCAACCCATCCTTTATGCCAAAGGTGGTATCCAGGGTAGCTTTGAATCAGGCTATCCACTTACCTACCTTTTACCCTAATCCTCGAAACAAAGGGGAGAGACTACTATATTCCTTGGACATCTACAGACAGCTGCGCTATTATTTGGACAGAACAAAGCCTTTCAGAAAATCAGAACAACTCTGTGTCCTATGCTATAGGAGCTCAAGGGAAGCCAATTTCCAAACAGACAATCTCAAAATGGATAGCCCACTGCATACGCTTTTGTTACTCTTTTCATGGTAAAACTGTACCTGCAGGCATCAGATCTCACTCCACAAGGGCCCCAGCTACCTTTGCAGCTTTCCTCAGAGGAGTTCCTACCAAAGATATTTTGGAAGCAGCCACTTGGAATTCTGTGCATACCTTCTCCAAGCACTACCACCTACCATTATACTCCAAAACTAGAGCAGGCTTTGCCACTGCAGTCTTGCAGGGCATCCTGGCTCCTCCTAGTTCCACCTAGTGCCTACCACCCCTTTTTTAGCTTTGGGATTCTACCCATCTGTTATGACTGCAGCTGTATGCACGATGAACATAGTACAGTTTTGTACCTACCATAAATGTAGATGTTCGAGTGCTAATACAGCTGCAGTACAGGTTTCCCTGCCTCCTTCCCCTCTTGGGACAGGCCTATTGGTTAACACCTCCTCATACAACCTGATTGGGGTATTCTTTTATGGTGTATTTGCTTGCAACTACTGTATTTTGGTTATATTGCATTGCATTTTTACATAAATTTATGTATTGCCTTCCTTCTGGGGGCACCTGACATCTGGGGCAAGAAAAAAATGAAGAAAATGGCATCGGCTGGTTCTTTTATACCCCTGTCGCACTGACGTCAGGGAAGAAGCGAGGACAACCGACGCCGGACCTAGACTTTGGAATTCGGCTGACCGAGGACCCCCCTGACGGCAGGAGAACCCATCTGTTATGACTGCAGCTGTATTAGCACTCGAACATCTACATTTATGGTAGGTACAAAACTGTACTTTTTGCCATATTGGCTGTGTTTGAGTGGCACACTGAGTCTGTGGGCTATGTGTCATTTGGGTTGTGTTGGGGGATGGAGGTTGCTTGTTCTTTGAAGTTTTTATCTTGGAAAACCCTCATTCTGGTAGCGATTACTTCAGCCAGAAGAGTTTTGGAACTCCAGGCTCTTTGTATCCGTCCTCCGTACCTAGTGTTCCACAATGACAGCGTTGCTCTCAGGACTAATCCTTCCTTCCTTCCTAAGGTCTCTTCTGAGAATAACTTGAATCAGTCCATTGACCTTCCTGTGTTTTTTCCCAACCACTCCAACAGGGCGGAATATAAGTTGCACCAGTTAGATGTTCACAGGCAACTACGCTTTTATTTGCATAGGACTAAGGACATCAGAAAACGGACTAGCTTTTCCTTTCTTATGCTGAGGGTAAACAAGGTCTACCAGTCTCAAAAGTAACCTTATCCAGGTGGTTGACTTCTATCATCACATTTATCTCTCAGCTAAGGAATAAAGAATTGCCTGGTAAACCAAAAGGTCACTCTACCAGAGCTTTAGCCACTTCTGTGGCTAGGTTGCCCATGGAATCTATTTGTGCAGTGGCCACGTGGGACAACCCTTATACTTTCATTTTGCATTATAAGTTGGACGTGGTTTCCAGGGGCAGAGCTGATTTTGGTTCCACTGTTCTGAAGAGTTTGTTCCAATGAGCCACCCACAATTTTAGGTGCTAGGGACACCGTCTCAACCAGCAAGAATGAAGGCGAGATGGACAACTTAACGTAAAGAAGTTATGTACCTACCATAATGTTCCATGTTAGTTGTCTCGTCTCACCTTCTTTCTTGCGTCCCACCCTTCATCCCCCTATCCTAGTAGACTGAGAAGAGTTCTGTATGGTTTTTCACTGGCTGAGTCTTCTCTGGCTATTCCTCTCTACCTGGTAGTATCTTGGTAGGGTTTATGTATTATAGGATAGGATTCTTTCCTTTTCATGTCTGCAGTTGGACTTACCAAACGAGATCTGGGTATCTAGCACCAGGCATCATGGGATATGGGGATGCCTCGAGCCAGTAAACAGCTCTTGAGCTTTAGAAGATGTCCGAGTCGGAGCTGAGGATCAGCTCCGAACCCAACCAGCAAGAAAGAAGGCGAGAGGAGACAACTAACATGGAACGTTATGGTAGGTACATAACTTCTTTTTATGGTAGATCTAACCATAATTAATTTGGTATTCTTTTCTGCTCAGTATCTTGAGCTTTTGAGATAATTTATCTTTGAATTTACGAATTTTATCTTTTATGTTTCAGAATTTTGTGAAAGTCATTTTCTGATTTGTCCTTCTCATTTTCAGTTGTTGATTGCTGAGAAAAGGAAACTTGAATGCTTTATGAATTTATTGCTTTTGTTGTTTACTCATTTTAAATGTATTGCAAGTTTCAAAGGTATGCACTAGGCATTATTATAATGAACAGTGAAAAGCCTAATCAGCATAAGCCCAGTATGCTTTAAAAGTGGAGAGTCATATTGCATATTCTAGAATAATTGTACAATTGCCTAGCCAATCATCAATGCTAGTATTAAACATAGCTAATGTGTTGCTTTGTTTTCCCAGAAGCTGAGGTTTGTTCAATAAGTAGTTGGATAGATTGGGTTAGAAATTTTGCACATCAGCAGGTCTTGTTTAGGTGGCATAAATCTGTCATAGGTGAAGGAAATCAAGCATGGCAGGGTCTTTCATAGGGGCCTGTAAGAGAATGTAGCTGAGAGGTCTTTTTAATCTGAGTAGTTTAGGGAGTTAGTTCAGTAATTCTCTTGGATAGGAATCTTTGGGGCCTTTCTAATTGGGCAAAATGTTTGAAGAGGTGCATG
>NC_056733.1:795835252-795865252 GCF_019279795.1 Protopterus annectens | reverse complement strand
TGCTTCAAAGTTAAGGAAGCTTCTATACAATCAAGTCATCCAGTAGCTCCCATCAGACTAAAAAGGATACGGAATTTATTCAAGGTTTTTTTTTTGTGCCAAGGGAAAAGCTGAGAACTAAGGACAATTCTGAACCGAAGTTACTTGAGCAGTTTTGTAAGAAAATTGAAATTCCAGATGGTCATGGTAAAGTATGATGATCTTGCGTGTTTCACTGTTGCAGTCGTCACCTGTGGGTTATCCCTGCTGTGGTAGCCCATGGCCAGCCCTAATACCAGAGTCAATGTTTTTGTGCATCAGCTGCTGTCGCTTGCAGGCTGACGTCAAATCATGAGTGCTATAAAGGCAGGCAGCCAACACCATTATATCAGTCTTTCTTGCCGTGGAGCCCGCAGCAGAAGCAGTTTGCAAGTGTGCCGGTCGGTCGCTACCAGAGTTGCCTTACAGCTGAAAACGTCTAAAGCTAAGTACCCCGTTGGGGATCCTTTTTTCTTGCACTAACCAATGTCCAAAAAAGTTAATAGTTGTCTCACCTGGGGAAAGCAAATACCACACTGAAACTTCTATTCTTACTGTGTAACTTGTTTAGAACCAGATCATGATGTCCCCAGTTGCCGGTTCTGTGACCTCTTTAAAGCAAGAACCATTCATCGTAGGGCTCTTTTTGTAGCCAGATATTTTCGTCTTTCTTCTTCGCATTCTGAAATGGTGTCCATCAGCCAACCTTTCATCGACATTCCAAAAAAAACGAAAAGATAAAGACAGACCACATAAGGCTAAATCCTCCGATGACTCTTCTGTTAAGCAGGTCGTCAGTTCATTACAATTCAGTGAGGCAATTTTTCAGCCCCTGAGGCCCATTTCAATAGCTTCGCACGCCTCTACTGAGACTCTTTTGAAGTCCTGTATGCCGCAAAAATCTTCTTCGTCTTTTGAGCCTGTGGTCGTCACTGCCTCGGTTTGGTCCGGAGCCACAACTCAGATACCAGCTTCCGAGGAGGTTCTTCGTACTTCCATATTCAGACAAAAAATGACGTCTTCTCCTCCGACTACCGTTTCCTGCAGATTGATGGATACTATTAGGTCCAGTAGCAAGGCCACTCCTAGGAAAGCTACCTCTGGCCACCATTTTGCTCCTGCTCCACCACCCCAGGCCCAAATGCTTAAAATGGCAGAGGACCTTATTTCTTTCATTAGGGGTAGTCAAGCCCCACCTTCTAAAAGAAAAAGAGATCAATCACCTGATACTATGATAGAACAGGATTCTGACCAGTGTGATTACTCAGATTTTGAAGAGGAATAACCACCCCTGTCTACCTATGAAGACTAGGATGCAGAGGAGTCTATCCCCTGTGCCTCCCCACCAGAAGATCTTTCCTTTGGGTAGACCCTCCACACCCTCCGGGAACACTTTCACTGGGAATCCCAGGACTACCCTCAGTCCAAGAAAAGACTAAGAGAATTTCTAGACTTGCCCCAGCACAGACCCTTGGCCATCCCACCCATTCTAGACCTGGTGGATGATGTCTTTAATGAGTCCAGTTTAACTCCTGACACCCTACCTCCTGCTCCCCAAAAAAAATGACAGGTATTACAGAGTACCAAATTCTCACAAATACTTGTTTAGAAATCCTGCTGCAGACCCGGAGGTAATTACACAGGGACCAAAAGGAGCAAAAACCAGTTCTGCAAAAAAAAAAAAAAAAAACCACTGTCTCTGACAAAGACTCCAGAGCTCTGGACAGATTGGGTAAAAAAGTATATACCTCAGCTACCCTGGCTGTCAGAGCACTCAGCTGTCAGTTCCACATGTTAAAATATCAGCAACACACTTTGGAACTGCTAAAACAAAAAATCTCTACCTTCACTGACTGTGCCAATTCAAAGGAGATAGCAGATTTACTGCACTCTACTCAAATGGCTAGGCACTCTTTACACTGTGGATATGATGTCCTAGAAGCATCCAGCAGGACAGCAATATCAGGATCTGCCATTGAGACATGCATGGTTGAAGGAACAACCCCTCCCTGATCATGTCAAGTAAAAACACCTCGATGCACCCTTAGATAAGGACCACTTGTTTGGGGTCAAAGCAGAAGAGGTGCTTAAAAAGATGGAAGACAAAGCAAAGTCTATACAAACAGTTAAAGACTTCCTACAGGTACAATCTCCCAGGTTCAGCAGGAATTTTCCCTCAAAACACTGGTCCTTTCCTGCACCCAGCAGGCAAGGGCAAGATAAGCCCCACAGGGACTACTACTACTACCACCCAGACTACTATCCCAGGGCCAGCAGAGATCCAAACAATGGACCGCTTCTGCCCCCAGACCAGGGAGTTTTAAGCCATCCAACTATGGCAAAAACTCACAATGACTCCCCCTCTGCTCACTTACCCCAACCAAAAATTAGGAGGAAGGCTTTCCCCTCTGCAGAGAAAATTGGCTCTCAGTAACAAAGGACCAATGGGTCTTAAAGATCATCTCTCAGGGATACAGATTTACCTTCAGCAAACTCCCAACTCCAGGAGGGTACCCAGACCTACCTCCAAACCAGTGGGCAGAGGCTTTAAAACAAGTACGTATTCTCTTTTCTCAGGGGGAAGTTGAACCTGTCCCCCAAGATCAAACAGGTGAAGGCTTTTATTCAAGACTTTTCCTTGTTCCCAGAAAATAAGGCACCTGGCGTCCCATCCCTGGATCTCTCTATTCTGAACACTTTCTTGGTGGTACCCAAATTCAAAATTCTGACTGCAACAGCTCCTCCCTATGCCAAAAAAAATGCATGGCTAGTTACCCTAGATCTAAAAGATGCCTACCTCCACATCCCTATAAGGGAATCCTGCAGGAAATTCCTTCACTTCAGAGCAGGATCTCAACACTTTCAGTTCTCTGCGCTGCCCTTTGGCTTATCTACTACTCCCAGGGTATTCACAAAATGCTTAGCCCTGGCCATAGCTTTTTGCAGGCAGAAAAATATACAAATGTACCCTTATCTGGACGACTGCCTCATTCAGGCAGACTGCAAAGAAAAGCTCCTCAAAGACCTCCACTGTGTCAAAACTCTGCTAACCTCCCTAGGATACACCATCAACGAAAAGAAATCAAAGTAAACTCCCTCCAGGAAGATCATTTTTCTGGGACCACTGCTGGACACAGTGTCCCAAATGGCCTTTCTATCCCCAGAGAAGCAGAACTTCCTGCCTCACTATTTTGCCCAGCTGGCCTCCCGAAGCCATCTCACTACAAGAAAATTCCTGCAAGCCCTGGGGTATGTGGCTTCTTGCATCCTTCTTATCCCCCTGGCCAGGCTTCACATGAGAAAACCTCAGTCATACCTAAAGAATATTTGGTGCCAGCACTCTCAACCCCTGGACACTGCTCTCCCCCTGATCCCCTGCATAAAAGCAGAGTTTCTCTGGTGGGCAAGGGCCTGTGCCCAGAACAAAGGCCTTCCCTTCACCTTCCGCCCAACCAGCCAGACCATTACCACCAATGCCTCAGACATAGCATGGGGCGCCCACCTAAAGGGCAGGTGCATCCAGGGCCTTTGGGATGCCCAGCACCTTCCCCTGCACATTAACCAAAAGGAAATTCTGGCAGTGCAAAAGGCCTTGACATATTTCAAACCCCCCTCTCAAGCCAGGAGTTCTTATCAAAACAGAGAACACCACAGTAATGTGGTACCTCAACAAACAGGGAGGGACCCAATCTTACACCCTGTGCAGGTTGGCCATGAACCTCTGGCTGTCAGCCTCCACCATGGGACTGCACCTAATAGCACAGTACCTACCAGGGATCAACAACACCCTGGCAGACCACTTAAGCAGAAACTCACTAGATTCCCACGGATGGCAGCTCCACAGAAAAATCTTTCTGCAAATCACTCAGGAGTGGGGGACCCCACAGGTGGATCTCTTGCTTCACACCTCAACCATCAGCTGAAAAATTTCTGCACCGGGGAGTATCACCACCTAGCGTGGAAATGTGGATGCCTTGACCTTTCCCTGGAATATACCCTCTTTGTGTACCCATTTCCTCCCCTGCCTCTTATTCCAAAGGTGCTGATCAAGATAAGGGAGGAGAGACCAAAGGTCATCCTCATTGCCCCAGACTGGCCCAGACAGCATTGGTACTCCTTACTGCGCAGCCTGACCATATTGCCTCCCAGGCAACTTCCCCTGATCTCAGATCTCTTAACCCAGATTGGGGGGGGGGGGGACTGCTGCACCCAGACTTGCAGACTCTCAATCTATCAACATGGCTTGTACTCTGAAGGCAAACAAGGACCCTCTATTAAGCAAACCGGTCCTAGACATTATTACAGTGGCCAGAAGGCCCAGCACAAGGAAATCTTATGCAGGAAAATGGAAAAGATTCGGCTCCTGGAGCCAGTCCAGAGGGGTCGACACCTCACTACCTTCTATTCCTCTTATTCTGGAGTACGTAGTAGAGCTACTTAAGTGGCCTCTCCTTCTCATCTGTTAAAATCCACGCCTCAGCCATTTCAGCCCATTATGATACAGAACAGCCCCTCTTCTCCCATCCTTTGTTTAAACAATTCCTCAGAGGGGCTTCCAATATCAGACCTCCCAAAAGGCTACCCATTCCTCCCTGGGATCTAAATTATGTTTTGGGAAAACTAACCTTACCACCCTTTGAGCCTGCTTCTTCAACAGACGTCAAATTCCTCTCCTGGAAGATTCTCTTTCTCCTAGCTATTACCTCTGCCAGAAGGGTTTCAGAACTTCAGGCACTGATGGCCATTGAGACCTTCATAATCTTCCATGCAGCCAGGATCTCTGAGGACCAATCCCTCCTTCATGCCCAAAGTGGTATCTAATGCATCTCTCAACCAGGCCATTCATCTGCCTACCTTTTTCCCTAATCCCCAGAACAAGGGGGAAAGAATTCTGCACTCTCTAGATGTGCACAGATAGCTCGGATATTACCTGGACCACACCAAACCCTTCAGGAAAACAGACCAACTTCTAGTTAGCCTTGCACCAGGGGCAGAGAGGAAACCAATTTCCAAACCATCTCCAAATGGATATCACACTATCCATTTCTGCTATAGCTTTCATGGGAAACCCCCATTCATTTAAGTCTGTTAGAACCCATTCCACAAGGGCAGCCTCCACTTCCACAGCATTCCTCAGAGGAGTCCCCACCAGGGACATTCTGGAAGCTACCACCTGGACTTCTGTCACACCTTTACCAATCATTATCACCTTCCTCTTTTTTCCAAGGCCAGGGCAGGGTTTGCCTCTGCAGTTCTGCAGGGCATGCAGACCCATTCCTAGGTCCCATAATAATCCTTCCACCCCTCTCCTCAGCTTTGGGAATCCTCCCACAGGTGATGACTGCAACAGTGAAACACAAAGAACATAGTACAGTTGTGTACACTTACCATAAATGTAGATGTTCGAGTGTATTCTCTGTTGCAGTCTTGGTTTTCCTTCCCCCATATGTCTTCCTTCTGTAGAGAGAGACAAGTTTCCATTGGTGGGCTGTTGGGCACCAGGACCACCTCTCCACTTCTAATTAGGCCAATGATGGGTTAGGGCAAGAAAAACTGATGTAATGGCATCGGCTGCTTGCCTTTATAGCATTCACGTCCTGATGTCAGCCTGCAAGCGACAGCAGCCAACGCACAAAAACATTGACTCTGGTATTCGGGTCGGGCGAGAGCTACCACAGCAGGGATAACCTACAGGTGATGACTGCAACAGTGAATACACTCGAACATCTATATTTATGGTAAGTGTACACAACTGTACTTTCTCTTATGAAAGAGAATGACTGGTTGTGCTTGATAAAGCTTCAGGATGCGTACTACCACATAAAGATTTAAAGACACTCCAGGAAGTACCTTCGCTTCCAGCAAGGAGCCAGCCATTTTCATTTTAGAGCTCTGCCCTTTGGTCTCACCACAGCCACCTGGGCATTCATCAGATATATGGGAGTTGTAGCAATTAATCTCTGACTGCAAGTGTTATGAGTGTTCCCTTACTTTGATGACAGGCTCATCACCACCCATACCAGGCATCTACTTGCCAGTGCCTGGGACGCCTTGCTCCACCTGTGTTCAGACCTATGCATTAAGCTGAATTTAACAAAGTCCAAACTTTGTCCAATTCAGTCTTTAAAATTCATAGGAGCTGAGTTGGACAGAAGGCTTCAGATTGCAAATCCTCCCCAAACAAGGATCATATCCATTCGCCATCAAGCCATAATCATCTTATCCTGTCAGAAAACATCAGCAAGAACATATCTCTGTCTTTTAGGATCCATGGCAGCTTTGATCTCCCTGGTTTCCTTGGCTAGATACTACATAAGTGCTCTACAGTGGATTCTTGCAATCCAGTGTTCAATAAGATGGTAATCCATGACTTTCTAAGTGTTTGTAATAAAGAATTTCAAAACACATATCTGATGGTTGGAGTCCCCATATATTTCAAGAGGATGTTCTTTCAACCTTACCAGTCCTCAAACCGCTGTAACCATGGACGCTTCCCACTTGGGTTGTGGATGGGGGCACCACCTGGGAAAGATGGTTCACAATACATGGTCACAATCAAAGGCCAGTCTTCACATCACTGTCTTGAAGATGAGTGTTCCTCCTAGTGCTGAAGGCCTTTCAGGACTCTCCCTCTCCTTGAATGTGATATCTCTCCAGACAGACAAAATAGCAGTAGTATAGTAGATCAGCAAGCAGGGAGCAATGAGATCTTATTCACTGTGTTGAGAGGCCATGATAGCATGGCAATGGGTAATGTCTGCATGGCAATGGGTAATGTCTTCGCACCGCTTTCTAATAGCAATGCATGTCACAGGGAAGTCCAGTTTGTTAGCAGACAAGTTGAGCAAGTCTGTCCTTTCTCACAAATGGTCTCCTAGAGCAGGTATTCAACCATTGGGACCAACCTTGATGCGATGTCTGTGCATCTCCCCACAGCACCAAGTGCAGCAAGTTTTTCCCTCTGAGCCCCCAGAAGGGGAAGTCACCAACGGATGCTTTGACATACATTTGGCTCCCAGGACTCCTTTATGCCTTCCCTCTCATTCCATATTTTTGCAGAAAGCACAGGTGAAGATGATCAGTCATCCTCATGGACCCTTGCTGACCTCAAAAACTATAGATCTGAAGTAGTTAACTTCATTTGTGCAGCAACCTGTGGGTATCGGATCTGACTTTGGATCCGAGCTGGCAGTTTTCAACAGCTTAGATCTGAGCTCCTAGCTCCAGCCTCTACCCATAAACCCCTGACAACCCTGACTGACCTCAGATCTAGTTTGCTGCGCTTGTTGGCAGCATCTGGATTCTCGAGCTCCGGCTTTAGCAAATTTCTGTGAGAGAAAAATAGAAAAAGTTTTACTTTTTTTCTGTACTTTTGGTGTGAGTACCATGTGTTAGGTCAGTACCTGTTTCCCTTAGCTTAAATCTTTAGTTTATATATTTTTCCCTCCCTCTCTCTCGCTGGTTCGTTAGGGTCTGTGTGTGTGTGTTGGGGCCTAGCGTGTGTGTTTCTTTAGTTTAAAAATGTCTGAGGCCCCAAAACCTATCTTTTCGAAGTGGACCGAGTGTGGCAATAAGCTTTCACCGGCTGATGGCCACACTTGATGTGTTCTATGCCTTGGGGTTGGACACCTTTCCTCTGGGTGTATCATCTGCATGGCGTTCAACCCCAGGGCACTCGAGGACCGGAGATCCAAGCTGATCCTGGCGGGTCTCTTGCCCCCAGATTTGGCTTCGGCCTCCGGTCCTAACGTGGCTACCTCTGCGGCTTCGGCGGCCGCCACTCCTGCCTCTCTCCCCCTGTCCAGGACTCAACCTCCTGCTGTAGGACCGGAGGAGAGGGAGGCCAGGAAAGACAAGAGGAGGGAGAAGCACCACAAGTGGAGGGCCGAGGCCTCCGCTTCGGCTCCCCCGACTAAGCGGTCTTCTCCCTCCAGGGCTTCTTGGTCTCCTCCTTCTCGGATCCAGTCCCCTTGTTTTTCCCTAGGTCCTGAGGAGGAGGAGCCCCGATCTCCTTCGAGGTCATCGAGGCGGCACTCCCATCCCGCCTCAGTGGCCTCTTCGAGATCTATGCGCAGCCTTTCCGATGTAGACTTGGACCGGATGATGCGAAGATTCCTCCAGGCCCAACTGCAGATGGGAGTGCTCCTGCCCCCCCCCCCCCGGATGGGGGGAGCTCGACCCCTTTCTTTGCCCCTATAGCTCCTTCTCCGTCCCGCTTCCCGGGTTCGGAGCCTTCGGAGCTGGGCAGCCTTGGAACCAGGGGTGGGTCGGTGCCGACAGTCTCGGGTACTTCGGCGCCGACTCTTCCCTCGAGCCTGTCGGGTCCGTTTTTGTCAGATCCGAGCTCTCGGAGCAGAGGGCTGAGCTTCGGATCCGAGGGTTTCAGTATGCCTTCGGCGCCGTCCAGGTTGGAGCATACTGGGCCGTCGGATCCGATTGCTTCGGCGCCGACCCCGATCCGCCTGTCGGATCCGGGTGAGGGTCCGCTCTCGGATCCCAGAGAGAGCAGCTCTCCCTCGCGTTCGACGTGGTGGAGAGGGCTCTGTCGACTGCTTCCAGGACCCCGGTCCTTGCCACAGCTCCGCCCCGCACTCCTTCTCTGTTGGGTCTGACTTCCATCACCGGCCTCAGGGACAGCCTGCTTCAATGTCCCAGGTCGTTCCCTTGGAACAGGATGTTGCTGGTGAGGCCTCCTCGGACAGCACCCCCGAGGAGATCCCCCATAAGCGGAAGTGCAAGAGGAGGCACTTGGACTCCCCTGAGTCCTTAACCGAAGACACGGATTTGGAGGAGGGGGAAGACTCCCCAAGGTCACCCCCCGAGGATGTCCCCTTTGGGGACATCATGGAAATGCTCAGGATCAGAGGGGGGTGGTCTGCCCCAAAGCCGACCTCGGACAGAGCCGTGTTCCTGGAGGCATTTGAAGCAGGTCCTTCTATATCTTGGGTGTAACTTCCGGCCGACCCCTTGGTGGACCTGATTACCACCAGGGCGTGGAAGGAGCAGGACACTGTGGAGCCAGTCACGAAGCGCCCCGACAGGATCCTCACTCCCCCTGCCGACAGGCCTCATTGGAGCATGGGTCCCCACGTAAATGCCATGTTGATGGCGGAGGCCACTAAGAGGGAAGTAGCTCAGGAGAGCCCCTCTGTCCACCCCCTGGGCAAGGAGTCCTGAGCAATGGACCACTTAGGGAAGCGGGTGTTTAGTTCAGCGTCCTTCTCGGTGACGTCACTGGACTACATGGCGCACGTTATTCGGCTGCAGCGAGATCTTATTAAAGAATACGCTGCATCGCCCCCGGAGTCCATGTCGGCGGAGAACAAACAGTTGTACTCCACCCATACGGCCACTCTTAGGTCCATTTCCAATACCTCTATGTGGCTACTATCCTATGCCACAGAAGGAGCCGCTAGAGCCAATGGAGCAGGTCTCGTCATGAGGCGTCAGGCCTGGCTCCGGCATTGTGATTTTGCGGAACCCCTCAAGGCGTCTTTCGCAAATGCCCCTTTTGATGGTTCTGCCCTATTTGGGAAGACCGTTCACGGCACCTTGGTCCAGAGCGAAAAGGATGGGAAGACGTTGTCTGCCATCGGAGTCCGCTTCTCTGCTCCCCAGAGGTCCTTCTCCTTCAATACAATACCACACTCGGGCATTATAGATAAGCTCACCAGCTTAAATATAAACCCCTATGTCACTAGATGGATTGCAAACTGGCTCAAGGACAAACCCCACATGGTTAGAATTGCTGGAGCCATGTCAGACTCCAAACCAGTTACAAGTGGTGTCCCACAAGGCTCAGTCCTGGGACCTTTCTTGTTCGGTATATATTTCTCGGAGGTACAGGCCAACACGGAAGGACTGTGGCTGACCAAGTTCGCAGATGACTGCAAACTGGGCGCCATAATCGACTCTCCAGCTCACACAAGTATCCTCCAAAAGGGCCTCATAGAAACAGACAACTGGTGCCAGAGCCATGGCCTCAAGCTAAATGCCAAAAAGTGTATAGTCATCCCCTTTGGCAAAAACAAAGTGCCCACAAATTACCACACAGGTGGTAATCCATTAAGTACAGAAGAAGTAATTAGGGACCTGGGGACCCAAGTTGATAGCAATCTCTCATTTGACAACCACGTGGCCAAAGTGGTTAGAAAAACATTTTATATAGCCCACCTAATCATGAAGGGATTCACATCTAGATCAGGGGAGGTCATCGTGCCTCTTTACTCATCCCTCATCAGGCCCATAATTGAGTACAATGCCCGTTTTGGGATGTACCTTACCAGACACCTGCAGCAACTGGAAAGACCCCAAAAGTACCTCCCCAAGCGGATCAAAGGGCTCAAACAGATGCCATATGCTGCCCGGTTAAAGAAACTCCAGCTCTACTCAGTGGCTTACCGCCTGTTAAGAGGCGATCTGTGCCTGACATATAAAGCCATGTCCAACCCGGAATTAATGGACATGCTGCATCTCAGAAAATCCAAATCCCATCGAGCTATGCGCTTGAGAGACTTGAACCTCAGCACTGAAATAAATAGGACATGCTGGAGGGACAGATTCATAACCCAGAGGCTCCCTTCACTCTGGAATAAAATCCCAGTCCAGGTTAGGCAGAGTCCCTCATTGACTCTCTTCAATAGGAATATTGATGAGTGGATGGGAGATCGTAGGTTTACCCCGGGTATCACTTCTGTGTCACTGTTAGACAGAGGCACAGTATACTAACCTCGAAAAAGGGCATAGCAAAATAAATTTAAAATGGGTGGTGAAAGCCAAACACATTCTGGCTAGGCTTATAAATGCCCTAGGGCAGATAGCCTAGTATGAACCTATGAACCTATGAAGAACCAAAAGGGACAGAAGAAGATGTAGTTCCGGAAGTCGCAACAGTCCCAGTCTGCTCCGAACCCCCAGTCCTTCCGCGGCAGAGGAGGACAGGGAGGACGCCGCCCTAGAGGCAGAGGGGGCTCGAAAAACTTTGGGTCCAGAGAACCTTTCTCTGACCTGCCCATGCAACAGCCCTGAAAGGCTGCCCGACTGCTCCACTCTGGAGGTAGTCGGGGGGCATTTCTCAAGGCACCTGGCAGCTTGGGAGTCCATCACGAAAGACCACTGGGTGATTCGCATCATATCCAGAGGTTATCAGATCCCCTTATCTTGCCCTCTTCTCTTCCCCAAACACCTCCCTGATGTCCCACCCGATCAGAGGGAGGTCGCAGCTGCGGAAATCCGGCAGCTCCTAGAAAAAAGAGCCATCCAACACGTCCCCCCAGACCAGCTCGGATCGGGTTTTTACTCCAGGTTCTTTTTGGTGCCAAAAAAGACAGGGGACTTAAGACCAATCCTCAATCTCTCCCTTTTGAACCTTTCAGTAACCAAAGAAAAGTTCCGGATGGTCACTCTTCAATCTATTCTCCCCCTATTACGGGAGAACGATTGGATGTGCTCGATAGACCTCAAGGATGCGTACTATAATATTCTAATGGACAGACAATCCAGGAGGTTTCTCCGCTTCCGGCTAGGGGCCAGTCATTACCAATTCAGGGCTCTCCCCTTTGGTCTCACCTCAGCCCCCAGGGCATTTACCAAAGTGTTAGCAGTGATAGCAGCCCACCTGAGGCTCCAGGGAATACAGGCTTTTCCGTACCTGGACGACTGGCTCCTGACTGCCTCGACAAGGCATCTACTATGTACAGCCAGGGATTATTTTCTTCACCTTGCTCCCTGGCTAGGGATCACAATAAATATAGACAAATCTGCTCTCACCCCGACCCGAGTCATAGATTTCATCGGGGCCAGATTAAACACAATCCATCTTGTAGCCTTCTTAACCCCAGAGGGACTTCGAACCCTGAGGTTTCATGTGCGGGCCACCCTTCTATCTTCATCTCCGGCAGAGTTGGTCCTGAGGGCTCTAGGCTCAATGGCAGCGGCAATCAACTTGTTACCTATGGCATGTCTGAACATGAGGGTCTTACAGTGGACCCTCCAAGTCCAGTGGTCTTTTCTTCACTACCCTCTGAGTCGTCCCATTTCCCTCAGCAGGGCTTGCAAGAGGGCTCTCGTGTGGTGGCTGCAATCTCCGGATCTCCACACGGGACGCCCCTTCTCTATGGCCCCTCCCCTGGCCACAGTGACCACGGATGCCTCTCGCCTCGGATGGTGGGGGGGCACTCTTCGGGCAGGACTGTCCAAGGAACGTGGAACAATACGGAGACCTCTTTGCATATCAATGTCCTAGAGATGAGGGCAGTGCTGTTAGCGTTGCAAGCACTTAAGGACCTTCTTCCTGTAGGGACAATTGCGATCCAGACGGACAACATGTCGGTTGTCTGGTACATCAACAAACAAGGGGGAACCAGGTCTTACCCGCTCTGTTGAGAGGCCATGAGAGTGTGGGAATGGGCGATCTCCACCAACCATTTTCTCATTGCAACTCACATTCCAGGACGGTCCAATATCCTGGCCGACAAACTCAGTCGCACCATCCTTTCCAATTATGAGTGGTCTCTCAATCCGCATGTAGCGAATCAGATTTTTGCCAAATGGGGGCAGCTCTGTTGCGATATTTTCGCCTCTCCCTCAAACACCAAATGCAACAGCTATTTCGCTTTAATTCCCCAAGTCGGGGAATTCCCGAGAGACGTTCTGGTGCATGTTTGGCCTCCCGGTCTGCTTTATGCTTATCCACCTCTCCCCCTGATGCTAAAGTTTCTACAGAAAGCCAGTTGGTTGGGGAGCAGGATTATCCTCATTGCCCCATTCTGGCCTCATCAAACCTGGTTTCCTTACCTTTGGTCTCGTCTGGTGAATCCTCCTTGGATTCTAGATCGCTTTCCGGATATGATCTCCCACCCTTGGAGTCTCCCGACCCCGAACCTGGACAGCCTCAAGCTCACAGCTTGGCTGCTCCACTTCCAGCCAGGACTCCCAGCATCTCTTCCCCAGTCAAAGCTCTTCTAGTTGCAGCCCACAAGCCTTCTACTAGGAAGGTTTACAGCAGCAAATGGAGACGTTTCTCTATCTGGGCAGAACGTCAAAACTTGGATCCATTCACAGCTCCTTTACCTGCGGTGCTAGACTTCTTATCAGGATTATTTCACCAGGGAGCTAGCTGTTCCACTATCAAAGTTCAACTAGCAGCTATCTCTCACTACCATGTCAGACATGATCTGTGTCCCTTGATCACTTCAAAGCTGTGCAAGACCTTCCTGAAGGGCACCTTCCTGCTCAGACCTCCAGTAAAGGAAGTGGTACCTCAGTGGGATTTCTCGTTGGTGCTTCAGGCTTTGACAGCTCCCCCCTTTGAACCTGCAGCTTCAGTGGAACTCAAGTATTTGTCTTGGAAGACGACCTTTCTCGTCGCCATCACCTCTGCCAGAAGAGTTTCTGAAATTCAGGCCCTTTGTGTCAAACCCCCGTATCTAACCATCCACAAGGATAGAGTCTACCTCCCTCCTTTCTCCCTAAGGTTGCTTCTGAATCTAATATCAACAAGTCCTAATCTGCCAGTTTTCTTTCCCAACTATCACAACAAAGGAGAATACAAACTACACTTGTTGGATGCGCCTAGACAACTTCGATTCTATATTCACAGGACATCTAGTCATAGGCAATCCGACCAGTTGTTCATCTCCTTTGCCAAAAAGAATTTGAGTAAATCGGTATCCAAAGTTACGTTGTCTCGATGGATCTCGCAATGTATTCTTTTGGCTTATGAAAGTTCTGGTAGGCCCGCGCCTCAGGGAGTCCATGCCCACTTTACCCGATCTATGTCTACCTCTGCAGCTTTTAGATCCAGGGTACCTTTAGATGATACTTGTTTGGCCGCCACTTGGGCCTCATCTCATACCTTTATCAACCATTATAAGCTGGATATCATCTCCAGAGGGAGAGCATCCTTTGGCTCTGCAGTGCTCCGGAACATCCTTCCATGATGGCCGCCCAAGATTCAGGTAGCTCGGTACTCTGCCCCACAGGTTGCTGCACAAATGAAGTTAACTACTTCAGATTAAGAAGTTATGTACTCACCATAACGTTCCATCTGAGTAGATAAACTTCATTTGTCAGCAACCATCCCCCCCTCCTTCCCCCTGACCTTCGATTATTCATTTTTGCTGTCTTCAGAGATGACATTTGAAATTGGTAAATCTGTAGCAGTTGCTTCTTGGGGGCAAACTTGATCTGAGGTCAGTCAGGGTTGGCAGGGGTTTATGGGTAGAGGGAGGAGCTAGGAGCTCGGATCTAAGCTGTTGAAAACTGCCGGCTCGGATCTGAAGTCGGATCCGATACCCACAGGTTGCTGACAAATTAAGTTTATCTACTCAGATGGAACGTTATGGTGAGTACATAACTTCTTATTTCCCTTCCTCTGGCCTTATCCAGTACTACTCTCTCACCCACTGGGATTGCCTCACCAGGACATTCAATCTCCCTCAGTTTGACTACATAGTTTCTCCAGTTGCAGTTATTGCAAGGCAGTCCAGGTGTTCGTCATTGGTTGTTCATATTCTAGCTTTTTCCCAAAAACCTTCTTACACGCAAGATTTACAAAAGCAAATGGAAAAGGTTCTTCATCTGGGCAGTTGAGAACAATCTTGGTCTTTTTTTAGCTCCTCTTCTGACAGTCTTGAATTCCTGGTCTATTTTTCTCATAATGGAGCTAGCTATACCACTATCAAAGTGCAATTAGAAGCCACGTCTTCCTTTCACATTGGCGAGAATTACACATCCATTGCATCTTTGAGACTATAAAGTCTTTTGTTACGTCCCTGCTTAGAAAACAAATTCGTCCTTGGGATATCACTGTTTTACTGGAAGCTGTTGGACATGCTCCACTTAAAGAAATCCCAATCCCTCAGAGCCACACGCTCAAGGGATCTAAACCTTGTCATCACAATGAACAAAACATGCTGGAGGGATAGGTTCCTGACCCAGAGACTCCCCATACTCTGGAATAGACTGCCTATACATGTCAAGCAGAGCGCCTTTTTGGCCGTCTTCAAAAGGAACCATGACGATTGGATGGGAGATAGGAAATTCACCCCGGGGATCATGTCAGTCGCCCGGGGATCATGTCAGTCGCCCTGCTAGACAGGGGTCCAGGGAAGTAAATATTGTGTGAAGAAATATCCAGGGAATTGTTATGGCTAGGCTTGTATAGGCCCTAGGGCCGATAGCCTAGTACCAGCCTATGAGCCCTCTGTTTGAACTTGCTGCCAAAGTTGATCTAAAATTGTTATCATGGAAAACTCTGTTCTTAGTTAATATTACTTCTGCCAGAAGAACTTCTGTGCTGCATGCCTTGTCTGCAAAATCTCAATACGTGGTCTTTCATAAAGACAAAACATATTTGAGAACTAACCCTTACTTTCTTCCAAAGGTGGCACCTGAATCTTCTGTCAACTAATATGTAAATCTTCCTGTGTTGTTTAAGAAAAATTTCCAACAAAGGAGAATACACATTACATTTACTACATGTTCACAGTCCGTTAAGATTCTGTTTATATCAGACAAGAGCCTTTAGAAAAACTGATCAGTCATTTGTCTCTTACTTCCCCATTAATATGGGATAGGAGGTATCAAAAGTTACTTTCTTCCATTGGTAGTCTGAATGTATGCCTTATGTTTACAAACAATGGGGATGATCACTGCCTGTATCCCCAAAAGCCTGTTCTGCAAAATGTGTAGCTTATTTCGACAGCCTTCTTTTCTAGAGTACCTCTTGATGACATCTGTGCAGTCATTACCTGATCCAAGGTCCATAAGTTCATTTCACACTATAAACTGGACATGCAGTCCAGATCAAGAGCTTCTTTTGGTTCGTCTGTGCTGTGGAATATTCTTCCATAAGACCACGCAGGTTTTACAGTAGTTGGGGACACTGTCCCATATGCTGAGAAACAGAAAACGCATCCAATACGACAATGAGATCTATGTTGTCTTTTCCCATTCTTCAACTTCTTACCCCCCATTCCCCTTGCCATATGTTTATGGCAATTGGAATTTTTTAACTCCTGGGCTCCTGTCTCTGACTTAACCTTGGCCCCGCATTCCTTTTCAAGGCCAGGTTTTCCATCTGGTTTCTTATTTCTGTGTTATACACTGTATACCTACCTTTTTTCATATGGGCAAATGCAGTCTGAGGTAGTTGGGTCTCATTTACTCTTTTGGCTTTCCTTCTTATTTCTCTGATTTTCACACTTCTTAGTACCTCATACTCCATCCCCCTGCCCGAGATGCTTCACCTTTGTAGTAGGCATCATCCGGTACAGTGCAGTGCAGTACGTTTTGCCCAGCTGGAGAGTTTTAGGAGCAAATATCTTAACCTCTTCTAAATGATGGCCACAATCCCTAGCATCCACTTTTTTTTCTATGATGTCTTTAGACTCCAGAAGGTGGTGAAGGTCAAAGATAGTGATTTGATGGTCACATTGGTTATTGAGAGAGCGTAAAAAATGTTTATTAAAAATATAATGTAATTGAAAATGTTCCTTGCTGCCTCCTTTAATTATATCGGTCACTTCCACCTTGCCTAGTTGTTCCCACATCCCCATTTCTACATTTCTGTGTTCCACAGCACACCTTCCAGTCATCCAAATAGCATGAAATTAGGTCTCCTGATTTTGAAGTAATAACCTACGTATTGTCTCACATCTTATTTTAGGTTGCTCCTCTTTATTTGTCACAGAGCCCTGACTTAGACTTTTATTTAATAATTTGAGGAGATAGTGTACCGGCGAAAGGAACCAATTTCAATCACAGCCAAAGAGCACTGTGTGGTTACATGATTTGTTTATAGTTGCACAGTGGGCAAATGTTGTCTGAGGGAATCAAACTCTGAACTGTATGGTAAGTATCATTAACATCTCGTATCCTTAATTTTCTGTGCATGACTTCTGCTTCTGCATGTCTTCATTATGATAGCCAGATTTCTTTCCGTCTGGTCTGTATCTTTAACATGTTGGTAACCACTGCTTGGTCTACCAATGCTGTTAGTTTTTTTAGCTAAATCTTGACTTGGCTGGAATTTCCCTTTCAGTACCTGGTAAATCCTGGCTGTTCATGTTTTTTTTAATGCCAGCTCTCTATATCATTTTATGAACTATTACTGTCCCTATTCTTCAGGGTCTACCTGATGTCATTGCTTCCTCTTGTACAGTCTCTGTTTATTGGATGTGATTTATTGTAAAGTGCTATGGTCTTGTTTTATCTAAACAGTACTACTGTGTAGTTTGAGTTTGCATTGTTGTATGATACGTAAAGGTAAGCTATTTAAAAAAACAGTCTTGTACTCCTTTGTTTGCCAGTTTTGGGGAAGATAAGAGTGGTAATAAAATATTCCATTTCCCCACTGTGTGTGTGTGTGTGTGTGTGTGTGTGTGTGTGTGTGTGTGTGTGTGTGTGTGTGTGTGTGTGTATGTCTGTGAGGGACTTTAACTCCCCCTCCCGTGGCAAACTCTTACCTTTAGTTTGTGTAATACACTGTATTTATTTCGGGCATATTTTTTATTTTACTGAACTGTGATGCCTAAAATCAGCAGTAAAACCCATGTATTTATGTCTATCTTCTTGCTATAGTTTCTAGGGAAGTTTGATTATCTTGTACTGTAATCAAGCATTATGCTCTGTGAGAAATAATTAAATATAACTGGAACACGTGACATTATTTTACATGGGGCTTTGCCTCAGCACTTGCCAGCATAGTGGGCTTTGCCCCCCTCCCCCCATTTTGTGTATGCCAAGTCCAAAGTCGTACAGCAGTTACAAAATTACAACACTGAAAAAAAAAGTTTACTCCACTAAAGTATGTAAACTAAATGCTTGATTAAACAACATTTGACAAATGCAATGCAAGTTCAACTAAATCAATAAAATGAGACCCTGTTCAGTCTGTCTGATCCAACCTGTGGTCCTCGGGCTGTTTGTTGGATCTGACAATGCAGTATTTGTGCACCAGCCTCAAGCCCCTTAAGAAGCTTCCTTCTTTTAATGCACCTAAACTATCTCAAATCTCGTTTGCTGCCACATTGATAAGGCAAAGATCTCCACTTGACCATCTTCTTTGACTATTGTTTTTTTCTTTCTTAGCATTTTCGAGTCTGTGTTGTTACCTTCTCCTCGTCTAGAGATAAGACTTCTTGATAGCAGTTGAATAGATACTTTGTACCATGTAGCCCCTTTTTCTCTTCCCTTATTTGCAGCCTTTTCTTGATATTCCTGGTGTAAATGTATTGTCAATTGATATTTTACAGTCTGCTGCACTGCCTCTTTCTGTATCAATAAAAATTTGTACTTTCAGTAGTCACATGTATTTACAGGTGTATTACCTTTTCATTTGTCAAAAACTCTGTTTACTGTTTCTATTGTTATAAGTGCTATTTGTGTTTTTTTATCAAAATGTATACATTGTATTTTTTAAAATGTATGTATTCTATACATCACTGTGGAGCTTTTCTCCATGGGCCTCCACTGAAAATGGGCACTTTTTGGCCCAGTGGATCTCCCCGGCAAATAAATAAATAAATAAATAAATAAATAAATAAATAGTGCTTTAGAATCTTTCTTCAATACTTTATTAGTTATGTAATTGGATAAGTTAAATAGTTGAATAGATGTTAAGTTGTCTATCTCGCCTTCATTCTTGCTGGATGGGTTCGGAGCCGACCTCGGCTCCGACTCGGCCACTCTAAAAGCTCGAGAGTTGGTTCCACCGGCTCGAGGCTCCCCTTATATCCCACAATGCTAGGCGAGAGTTACCTCAGATCTCGTTTGCCGCTACAGCTTCGAGGTTGGTTGCTTCTACCGGTTCCTGGTGAGTGTTAGCTTTTTCTTCAAAAAGTTACTCTTTTTTTTTCCCCTTTTAACTTTAATTCTTCCTAAATTAGTGTAGAACATAGATCCTTATCCCCGACCCTAATTTTTCCCGTTTTCTTACTAAAAGAACCGTTGGTTCTTCCCTTGGGCCTTGGCCTTCCTTCCCTAGGGAGTGTTTGTGTAGCTTACTTTAATTTTTGTACTTAATTATTAGTATTTTTGCTAAAATTGTTATTGTTTTAGTATTACTAATTTTTACTGACAGGGTATAACTGTGTGTTTGGGTGTGTGTTAGTGTACACCTGTCAGTTAGGGAAATGTCAAAAGAAGCAAAGGTCTCTGGATTCAAGAAGTGTGATGCGTGCTGTCAGAAAATGTCTCTGACAGACGCTCACACTTCTTGTGTCTATTGTCTGGGGCCTTTGCACCTGCAGGACTCCTGTGCTGTGTGCCATGGCTTCAGCCCCAGGGTCCTGCAGGAGAAAAATAAATTGATTCTGAGAGGCTTGTTGAAGCCAGAGGATTCCCTGTCAGTTTCAACAGCCAAGCCCTCTAAGGGATGGAGGTCTTTGGCTCCGGCTCCTGAGCCGAGACCTCAGGTTGTTCAACCTTTGCCTTTATCGGCTCCGGCTGGAGCCGATAAGACTCAGTCCACAGTTTCTGTGGCTTCCTCGGCTCGGCTGGAGCCGAGGTTATCGAGGTACCCGTGTCGGCTCCGACAAGATCTTGAGCCGACAACCAGAAAGAGGTCTAGGTCACCTTCTCTTGGCTCCGTTCATTCGGCTCCAGGATCTCCCCTGCTGTCTGAACGGAGCCAAAGGTCTCATTCCTCTAGGTCATCGAGGCTTTCCGATCATGACCTTCAGAGGGTGGTGAGTCGACTACTTAAGTCCGAGGCACTAGCCCAGATGCTTCAGAGCCCGACTCATCAGTCGGTGCCGGCCCCGTCCATCAACTCTTTCCTCCTTCGACTCTCTTGAGTTCGGGCGGGTCGTGTCGGAACCGAGACTGTGGTCGCCGGGCCGAGACAATTGTCTTTGGCTCCGTCGTCGGCTCCGTTTTCTTCCTTGGAGGAATCTCGGCGGACCTCCTCGTCGGCTCCGAGGGGTGAGTGGCATCGGACCCTTGTCCGACCCCCTCTCCCTCGGTGCCCGGCGCTGGTGAGTTCGGCTCCGACATCGACCTCGGAGCCATCACTGTCGGTGCCGAGGGGGTCCTTAGCTCCTCGGAGCGGGGACCTCTGGCTCTGCCTGACAGGGGTGCATTCGAGGTCATGCGGAGTGTGTTAGAGCCTGGCTCTACTCCACAGTCGGCTCCGTCAGCCCCTCCTTCTATGCTGCCTCAGGGTAAGTCGACTCACTCCCTCATCCCGGACCGCAGAGAGCCAGCTCCTCAGGAGCCCCCTTTTGGGATTTCATCCTCTTCCGAGGCCTCTCCTGGTTTGGCAGAAGAGCCTCCTCGGAAGAGGAAGTGCAAGAGGAAGCACATTGACTCACCTGAGTCTATCACGTCGGACACAGATCTGGATGATTCTGAGGGTTCCCCGTTCCCCTTCTGAAGATGTCTCATTTGCAGACATTCTGGAGATCCTGAAACAGAGGGAAATTGGCCAGCCCTCAACCCTTCGGAGGACGAATCTGTGTATCTTGAGGCGTTTGGCTCTCGTCCTTCCACCTCCTGGGTGTCCCCCTTGACCCCCTCATGCAGGTGGTCGCTAAGAAGGCATGGTCGGCTCCTGATTCAGTGGACCCCACTCCCAGGAGACCCTCCAAATTCATCACAGCTCCATCAGACAAGCAATTTTTATCAAAAGGAGTTTCTGTGGATGCTATGGTGGTAGCTGCCGCCACAAAGAAGGAACTGGCTGATCCTTCAGTGCCTGTCCATCCACCTAACAAGGAATCTAGGTCCATGGATAGATGCAGGAAGCGGATGTTCTCCTCAGCGACATTTACCATGCGTTCGCTGAATTACCTGTGCCATTTCACTCGTCTTCAAAGAGACTTGATCAAGGAAGCGAGTGAAATGTCAAGGACCCTACAGCTGCGGGTTTCCAAGAAAATGAACACGCAGCTGGCTACCCTTAATTCCATATCCAACTCCTCCATGCGCCTCCTCTCTTATGCGGCCGATGGAGCGAGCAGAGCGCAGGGACAGGGGTAGCCTTACGTAGGCACGCCTGGATGCGGCTATGCAACTTGCGGAACCTTTCAAGGCGTCTTTCACAAACTCCCCTTTGATGGATCATCTCTCTTTGGTCCTCAAGTGAAAGAAACCCTGACTAGGTGCGAGACTGATGGCAAGACCCTTTCTGCCGTCGGAGTCCGTTTTTCGACTCCTTCTAGGCCTTACCCCAAAGGCCAGAAGGGTGGGAAGATGTGGTTCCGTAATCAATCTCAAGGGCCTTCGCCTGGCGCAGAGTCGTTTTCCTACCAAAGGCAGAGGTGGGAATAACAATGGTAGACATCGCCCTAGGGGCAGGGGGTGTCCGCAGAACCAAGGCAATCAGGAAGCCTTTCCTGACAAGCCTTTTCAGCATCCCTGAGGTGTTGCCCGACTGCCCATCTTCGGAGGCAGTCGGGGGAAGATTGTCACTGTACCCAGAAGCCTGGCTATCCCTGACTCAAGACAAATGGGTACAGTGCATCATTTCAAGGCTATTCTATCCCCTTTCTTCGCTTTTCCAAATCAGTCAAAAAATCCCTTCCAGATGTTCCACCGCTCAAAGGGATATAGCAGCTTTGGAAATTTCAAAACTGCTTACAAAAGAGCAATTCAGTTAGTGCCAGCAGACCAACAAGGATCCGAATCTACTCAAGGTTCTTTTAGTTCCAAAGAAAACAGGGGACTGGAGACCGATTTTGGATCTCAGTGTCTTGAACAAATCAGTCAAGAAAACAAGATTTCGGATGGTCACACTGCAATCCATTCTTCCCCTTCTGGGCAAAGGAAACTGGATGTGCTCTATAGACCTTCGGGATGCGACTATCACATAAAATGAACAGGCGCTCCAGAAGATTCCTCCGCTTCAGGCTGGGAACCAGTCATTTTCAGTTCAGGGCCCTGCCCTTTGGTCTCACCACTGCCCCCCGGGTGTTTACCAAATGCATGGCAGTGGTAGCTTCTCACCTGAGACGACAAGGATTCCAGGTGTTTCCATATTTGGACGACTGGCTTCTCACAGCTCCCACCAAGCATCTCCTTCTGATGGCCAGAGATTATACTTTTCGTTTGTCAAAACTGGGTATTTCAATAAATTGCGAAAAGTCTGTTTTGTCGCCTTGTCGTACTATTACCTACATAGGCAAATTTAGATACTATAAACATGTCTGCAACGCTAACGAACCAAAGGATATCAGACATTCACAAATTGGTGTCACTTCTTCTCAACAACAACAGAGCCAAAGCCAGGTTAGTTCTAAAGGTGTTGGGAATCATGACAGCGGCCATACCTCTCCTCCCATTGGCCAGATACCACATGCGGATCCTTCAGTGGATGCTTTTTTCTCAATGGTCATACCAGGAACTTCCAATGTCTCACACCATTATGATCACGCAGGCGTGCAAAAAGCATCTCATGTGGTGGATGTCTTCCCCCCCAGCTCCTGTCGGGAAGACCATTTGTTCCACCTCCTCCGGTTGCTACTCTGACAACGGATGCCTCCCTGATCGGGTGGGGGGGGCATTATCAGGGCAGGACAGTCCAGGGCACATGGCAACCAAATGAATGCCACTTGCACATAAATGTTCTGGAGATGAGAGCAGTGCTTTTAGCGTTGCAAGCCCTTCAAGACTCTCTTCCCTTGGGAACGATTGCAAAACAGACAGACAATATGTCTGTAGTGTGGTACATCAACAAACAAGGCGGAACCAGATCATACCCCCTGTGTCGAGAAGCACTCAGACTGTGGCAATGGGCGATTTCTTCTCAGCGTTTTCTGATAGCAACGCACATCCCCGGGAAGTCCAATCACATTGCGGACAAGTTGAGCAGAGCTATACTCATGCCTCACGAGTGGTCTCTGAAAGACTCTGTAGTGAGAGAGATATTTCTCAAGTGGGGTCAGCCTTGCTGCGATCTTTTTGCTACTCCCCAAAACAGCAAGTGCAAAGAATACTTCACTCTATTCCCTTTACCAGGCCAACCCAGCAGGGACGCTCTAGTCCAAGTATGGCCCCGGGGACTTCTGTATGCATTTCCTCCTTTCCCTCTGATCTCTCAAGTAATACAGAAAGCTATCGCTCAGAAGGCCTCATTGATCCTCATTGCTCCTTACTGGCCTCGACAAGTGTGGTTCCCCTTTCTACATCGTTTTCTCTTGAAGCGACCGTGGAGTCTGGACCTAGTTCTAGATCTTTTGATCCACCAATCGGGTAAGTTTCATCGCTCCCTCCCCTCTCTGAACCTCACTGCTTGGTTCCTCCACTTCCAACCGTAGCCAGGCTTCCTCAATTATCTCACTCGGTTAGAGATATATTGATAGCTTCCCATAAATCTTCCACTCGAAAGATTTATTTGAGTAAGTGGAAACGTTTCTCATACTGGGCAGGAAAGGACATAGATCCTTTCACGCTTCCATCCAACTAGTCCTTGATTTTCTAGCTGAACTCTTCCATGCAGGTTCATCTCCATCTACTCTTAAGGTTCAATTGGCAGCTATTTCTAATTTTCATGTGGGCATTTCTGAATCTGCCCTAATGTCCCACAAACTTTGCAAAGCCTTTTTGAAAGGAGTTTTTCTTCTCAGACCTCCTATAAGAAATCCTCCTTCTCCTTGGGACCTAAATTTAGTTCTTGCTTCTTTGATTCTTTCCCCTTTCGAACCTGCAGCTTCATGTTCCTTGAAATTATTATCATGGAAAACTCTCTTTCTGGTGGCTATCACATCAGCTAGAAGAATTTCAGAACTTCAAGCACTCAGTTGTCGTTCTCCTTATCTCTTGTTCCATAAGGACAGAGTTTCCTTACGAACTAACCCGTCCTTTTTGCCTAAGGTGGTTTCAACATCAAATCTAAACCAATGCATTGACCTCCCTGTCTTTTCCCAGAGTATTCAAATAGGTCTGAACAAAAATTACACTGCCTGGATGTTCATCGTCAATTAAGGTACTACTTGGACAGGACGAAACAATTCAGAAAATCTGATCAGCTGTTTGTCTCCTATGCGGAAAGCAGAAAGGGACTTCCAGTTTCAAAGGTATCATTATCCAGATGGCTAACATCTCTGATTACCCTTGTTTATGAGATTAGACACCACAAACTGCCTAATAAACCTAAAGCCCATTCCACCAGAGCTTTGGCTACTTCTCTAGCCTTCCAAGTCAGACTGCCTATTGACACCATTTGTGCAGCGGCTACTTGGGCTACTCCTCACACTTTTATTTCCCATTATAAGTTGGATTTAGCTTCTAGGCATAGAGCTAATTTTGGTTCCACTGTTCTCAGGAGTCTGTTCCGTTAGGCCACCGGGACAAGGTGCTAGGGGCGCGGTCCCATCCAGCAAGAATGAAGGCGAGATAGACAACTTAACATATAGAAGTTATGTTCTTACCATAGCGTTCCATGTTAGTTGGCTTCTTCTCGCTTCTTCTTCCGTCCACCCTCCTTCCCCTGGCCTGGACAGACCTAGAGGAGTTGTGATCGTGACCTCTCTTTCTACCACCTCTTTCTTAGTCATATGCTATTTTGCATATTTCTTGTTTCAGGATGTAGGTCACCCCTTTTCTTCCTGCTGTTAGAGGTGGATTCTATTTACAGTTATACTGTTATTGATATAAGCTGGGTTAGCTTACAAACGAGATCTGAGGTAACTCTCGCCTAGCATTGTGGGATATAAGGGGAGCCTCGAGCCGGTGGAACCAACTCTCGAGCTTTTAGAGTGGCCGAGTCGGGGCCGAGGTCGGCTCCGAACCCATCCAGCAAGAAGAAGGCGAGAAGAAGACAACTAACATGGAACGTTATGGTAAGAACATAACTTCTATTTTTGTAGTGTGTTTGACATAATGGACAAGGACAAAGAGTACAGTTTTAAAAAGTGCTCGTTATGATGACACAAGATCCCTACCCCCCCCCCCCCAACCACCCTTGATTTTTGGGTTGTGTGTCTGAGGAGTACCACATTTATCTATTCATTGCAAAATTTGCTAGCTTTGGACATGAAGCCACAGCCAGTAGATGAAATAAACTGACTTTGAAAGTACTTTTACCACCAGATCTAGACTTGACAAAGTCAAAGAAATCAGTGCAGAAAAGCTCTAAATGTAAAACACTGGAGCCCAGAAAAAGACAGTCTGATTTCTTCAGGTTTCTCCTCTGAGCCGAAAGACCCAAGGTTTGATGTGCCAATGACATATGTTCATATTTACTTTCCACGACTGGATCCAAAACCCTCTGATCTGTTTTTGGTGTAGGATTTTCCATCAAAAATATGGTCTTTGGGAAAGGCAGAATCATCAGCCCCAGTCTTGGTGAGCTCTGTAAAATCCTTCATATATTTTTTATATATATATGTAAATGTAGGTTTACTATCAAAAAGACGAACTGAGATGCTCTAAAGACAGACCATCAAAAGACAGATATTCAATTGCCCATGTTGTGGAACACTCCATGTTAAAAAGTTTATATCGGCGAATGCATGGACTCGAAGTACTGCACAGAGATTGCGGTACAATGCTGTTTGGGACATTCATCCCTTTCCTCCCTATAGTTCGATCTCAGAGTTGGAATATATAGTTATCTGGGGTGTGGACGGCTCAAGGGGGCTTGCCCCCTGCAGAAACTTCATGTGAGGTGTAGGAGTTTCACTTACCTGAGCATCACATGCCCTGTTCGACAAAAATGTTGAATCTGCTGAATTCGTTTAGCAGATTTGACATTGTGTCCCGTCATATAATTTACTTTTCACTCTCCTTCGATGTCACAAACAGGAATATGTTTTTTATGGTGACATTTTGATAGTAAACCTATATGTGTTTGTGTGTGTGCATATATATGTGTATATATCTATATATATATATATATATGTGTGTGTGTGTGTGTGTGTGTGTGTGTGTGTGTGTATCTATATATATGTCCTTCATGGATGCATCTGCAGTCATAACAACTGGGTTGTCCTGTCGTCAGGCAGCCCTTCAGTCGGCCGGATTCCAAAGTCCGGGTCCGGCTTCGGCTGATGTCGCACTTCACCCGACGTCATCTCTGTTGGTCTTCGGGTATAAAGGCATCAGCCGACGCCATTTTCCTCAGTCTTTCTTGCCGTGGCGAAGCAGAAGCTGTTCAAGTGCGGTCGGTCGGATCCAGAGATTACTTCTACCGAATACTACTTCGAAGACTTCTAAAGCTAAGTACCCCGTTGGGGACTCTTTCTTGCCAAAGCCGATGTCAGAAAAAGTTAATAATTGTTTAACCTGTGGGAAACAAATACCTCATAAAGATTTCCACTCTTACTGTCTGCCTTGCTTAGGCCCAGCCCACGGCGTAGCAGCCTGTTCGCCTGTGCTTCTTTCAACCGGCGAGCGCTTAGGCGTCGGTCGGAGTTTGCAGAACAGTTTTTCGGTTCTGATTTTGCGTACATTATGCCGTCGGATCCTCCGACTACCCAATCTGCCAAAAAACGCAAAGATAAAGACCGACACTCGCGGACCGCGGTTTCGGCCGAAACCATGGTTAAGCAAACCGCGAGTGTCTCGGTTTCGGCCGAAACCGAGAAAACTGATCAAAGTACAGCTGAATCTATCTCTACAACTGAGGCCCCTGCTACCACTCTTGAATCGGCCTCAGAAATTTTATCCACTACGGTGGTTGCCACTGACTTATCAGACACCATTCCCTTGGATGTTTCTACCCCAGCACGTGGTGCTGCTAGGCCTCCAGCAGCAATGTCCATTAAGGCCTTCGCCAGGGCTAAAGCAGCCAAGACTACTAAAACAGTGCCTGTTAAACCCCCCACTACCAGGCCCTCTTCTACTTCTCAAATGCTTACTTCGGCAGAAGATTTAATTTCATTAATTAGAGGATCTCAATCTCACCCAGACAGGGCCTCTCAGCCCCCAGAGAAGAGACCTAGGGCAGAGCCCCCTGAGCCAGTGTCCTCTGATGATTCTGCTGATGAATCAGACATAACTGACCAGCCAGAGGCTCCTTTCTCCAATTTTGAAGATTCTGATGCTGAAGAATCCATTCCAGCTGCTTCCCCACCAGAAGAATTCTCCTTTGGGGAAACCTTACATGCCATGCGAGAGCAGTTCCAATGGCAGCAACAGGATTTTTCAGACTCCAGAAAAAGACTTGGGAACTTTCTGCACCTTCCACAGCACAGGCCCTTAGCTATACCTCCTGTTCTCTCTGTGGTGGATGATGCTTTCAATGATGTCTGCTCGCTCCAGATTCTTTACCCCAGCCCCTGCCAAACCAGACAGATTTTACAGGGTGCCAGATACTCATCACCACCTTTACAAGGCCCCACTTGCAGACCCCAAAACTATATCCCAGGGTCCCAAGGCAGTAGCAGCGACCATAGCTAAAACCCTATTCCTTCTGAAAGGGAAGCAAGGTCATTAGACAGATGGGGTAAAAGGTCTACACTTCAGCTACTCTCTCAGCTAGAGCTTTAAACTGTCAGTTTCACATGATACAATACCAAGAGTTTATGCTTGATCAGTTAACTAAAAAGCTAACCACTGATGAATCTCTTGATAAGAAATATGTATTAGAAATGGTAAATAACATACAACAGGTTAGTAACCATTCCTTAAAATGTGGCTATGATGCACTGGAGGCTTCATTTAGATCAGCCATGACTGGCACAGTGATAAGAAGGCATGCATGGCTAAAGGAGCAAGCTTTACCGGATCATGTTAAAGCTAAGTTGCTAGATGCTCCTATGGATAAGACAAGTTTGTTTGGTACGCCTGCCCAGCAGGTTATGAAGAAAATGGAAGAAAAGGCAAAATCTGTTCAAACGGTTAAAGATTTCTTGCAGGTTCAACCCCAAGGTTTAGCAGGAACTGGCCTGCCAAAAATTGGTCCTTTCCTGACTCCACAAGATCTCAAAGGGGCAGGAATAGGCGTTCCAGAGGCAGAAACCAACCCAGAGGAGGTGCCTACAGAGGACGACAGTGGCAAGGTAACAACAGAGGCACAGACACAACCACTGCCACTACATCAACACAACCACAGTGACTTAACCCTAAATCCGCCTACCAGGGAACAAATAGCAGCTCCTCTAGGCGGAAAGTTAACCTTATTTTCAAAGAACTGGCACTACATAACAAAAGACAAGTGGATTTTACAAACCATAGATCAAGGTTACCGGTTCCACTTCCACACTTTACCAGTCAAAAGAGGAATGCCAAATCTAGCTCCAAATCAAAAAACAGAGGCTCTACAACAGATAATGGAGTTAGCAAACATGAGAGCTGTGGAAAGAGTGCCAACAGCAGAGCAAGGAAAGGGGTTCTACTCCAGACTATTCCTAGTTCCAAGAAAGGAAAAAAGTTGGAGACCAATTCTCGACCTGTCCACCTTAAATACATACATCATTGTCCCAAAATTCAAAATGCTGACCCTACAGCAGCTTCTTCCCATGCTGGGCAAGGAGTGTTGGCTGGTAACTCTAGATCTCAAGGAGGCATACCTGCACGTCCCCATTCGACCAATCTGCAGAAGATACCTCAGATTTCTTGCAGGATCAGAGCACTATCAATTCTCAGCATTGCCCTTTGGCTTATCTACTGCGCCCAGAGTATTCACAAAATGCCTGGCATCAGTAATCGCCCATTGCAGACTACAGGGAATTCAAATTTACCCATACCTGGACGACTGCCTGCTACAAGGGGACAACAAAAGCAAGCTGACAACAGATTTACAAAGGGTCATTTACTTGCTACAAGCACTGGGATACACAGTCAATTTACAAAAGTCAAGGCTGATACCATCCCAAACAAGGACATTCTTGGGCGGAATTGGACACAGTAAAACAAATGGCATTCCTAACTACAGAAAAACAAAAAGAACTCCCTCTTTACTTCTTGGCACTAACAAAACTGAACAAGTTAACAGCAAGAAAAGTACTGCAGGCCTTGGGCTTCATGGCATCATGCATAATCTTGGTCCCATTTGCCAGACTACATATGAGAAAACTACAGTGGTACCTAAAGAATTTATGGTCCCAACACACACACAGCCTAGAAACAGAAATCCCACTAATTCCATGCTTAAAACAGGAGTTCCTATGGTGGGCTCAGGCATGCCAGTCAAACCCAGGACTACCCTTTCGCAGATGTCAAGCAAGCCAGACCATCACAACAGACGCTTCAGACCTAGGATGGGGGGCCCACATGCTGGACAAATGCGGGCAAGGATTGTGGACACAGGACCAACTTCACCTGCACATCAACCTAAAAGAAATGCTGGCAGTAAAACTGGCAATCCAAAAGTTCAGACCATTTCTCAAAGAGGGCCAGTTGATGATAAGGACAGACAACACCACAGTCATGTGGTACATCAACAAACAGGGAGGTACTCATTCATACCCCCTATGCAGAATGACTCTGGAGCTGTGGACCCTGGCACTCAGCTACAACATCCAGTTACAAGCAATATTTGTACCGGGAAAAGAAAATACTCCAGCAGACATATTAAGCAGAACCACATCGGATGCCCACGAATGGAAGCTGCACCCGGACATCTTCAAGACCATCTCAAAGAAATGGGGAATGCCTCAGATAGATCTATTCGCATCACCTCTCAATCACCAGCTCAAAAAATTCTGCACAAGGACATTCCACCCACTAGCATGGAAAGTGGATTCGCTCTCCTTCAGCTGGAAAGGCCTAACAGCATATGCATTCCCACCTCTTCCCTTGATACACAAAGTACTACTAAAAATCAAGGAAGAACGTCCAAGGATAATCCTGATAGCTCCAAACTGGCCAAGACAACACTGGTACCCACTGCTGAGGAGCATGTCTCGAACAATATGTGGCCAGTACCCTGATGCCTTTGATGTTAACTCAGAACAACTACAGCATCATGCATCCAAACCTAAAACGTTGCAACTGACTGCATGGAACATCACATAGCAGCAGCTAATCCAGAACTCTCCCAAAGAGTTAAAGACATTATTCTTGAAGCACGCAGACCTTCAACAAGAAGGAACTATG